>NC_133472.1:39681405-39981405 GCF_025370935.1 Choristoneura fumiferana | reverse complement strand
AAACGACAAAGTATGATAGTGTCCAGCTACTTTTGATGTTGACTGTACCTGCCACGCTACACATAAATAACCCCGTAGCGCCTTCTGTTCTGTGTAATTCGACGTTCAAAAAATAGTGTACACTGACTCTTATTTCGACGTAATATGACCGTGGTAATTTTTTTTCGTTGTTTCAACCCAATACTAATATTATAAATGCGAAAGTGTGTGTTTGTATGTTTGTGTGTTTGTATGTTTGTCCGTCTTTTACGTCGAAACGGAGAACGGATTGACGTGATTTTTGGCATAGAGATAGTTTATGGGCCCGAGAGTGACATAAATAAGTTACTTTTTATCCCGGAAAAATGCACAGGAACCGAGGAAACAGCGCGCGATAACCGAATTCCTCGCGGGCGAAGCCGTGGGCAAAAGCTATTAGAAAGATATTTTTGCACTGGCCTGTAAATCACTAAAGTGTACATTAGGGAGGGTAACATGTGATGGACCCTACGAACAAATAATATCGATGGGCCTCAAAATGTTGCTTGATTCAGTAAATTATCAGTAGAAATACCTATAAGTCCTAATCAAACAAGGAAAATATGAGAACCTGTTTCAAGTAGGAATGCCATAGTTTATACATAAAACCTGTTTGCTCAGTTGTCAGTGCAGAAATTGATTTAGGATAAGGACCACTTCGCTTCCTTGTTCGCGTTTTCACGAGATCACTTATAACTTAGTTCGTTTTATGTTATGACATGTTGTTAAGGGCCTTTTCTGTGATAACCTTTACCGTTCACTGTTAAATCATTATGATATCAGCGGAATGTTCACTGCTGGACAGAGGCCATTTTAAATAGCTTCATGCCATGCTAATCAGATCGTCCGTCCTTGCGGCAGGTCTACCGACGCTTCGAGTTACGGTCATAGGTTCTATTAGCAGTGAGCCGCCGCTATACCCACCGCTAAACAGTGGCTGGCGTCTCAGAATATTTGACTTTATTTGTTTATAGTCCCGTGGATTAATCCCGGCCTTTTGTCCACAGGCTACACCGAGGAGCAGCCTTCCACACAATTCACGGCCCAGCTGCCGAGCGAGGTGAGCGCGACGGGGGACGCCGCGCCGCTCTCCTACGCCCTTCTGCAACTCTCCGCCTCCGACCCCTCCGAGCCCTTCCTCCACGTGCAGCTTCAGTCTTCTGTCTCTCCCCCTCCGCCACCGGCGAGCGGCAAGTCCATCTCCATGTGCTACACCAGCACTGGCGCCCTTCTCTCTCTCCCGCCCAAAAAAAAGGACATCTACCGGCCGTACTGCCTCGAGAACCGCGCTGCACATCTCCACCGCGCGGAGGAAGACCTGAACGCGGCCCACGCCATCCTCGACCTCAGCCAGCACGCCGTGTTCCTGGCCGCGCCGCCGCGCGCCGAGCCCGCGCCCCCCGAGCCGCTGCCGCCGCCCCCGAGCCCCTCGAAGAAGACGGCTCCGAGAAGCCCCGCGAGACCGTCGCGTACACCTACGACGCATTCTTCGTCAGCGACGGCCGCTCCAAGCGTCGCAACTACGTCAACTCGCCCGTCGAGCCGCCGCCCCAGCCGGAGCCCAAGTCCAAATACACCTGCAGCGAATGCGGCAAGCGCTACGCCACGTCGTCCAACCTGTCGCGGCACAAGCAGACGCACCGCAGCCTCGACTCTGTGTCGGCGAAGCGGTGCGGCGAGTGCGGCAAGGCTTACGTGTCGATGCCGGCGTTGGCTATGCACGTGCTGACGCACCAGCTGTCGCACGTGTGCGGAGTGTGCGGCAAGCTGTTCTCGCGGCCGTGGCTGCTGCAGGGGCACCTGCGCTCGCACACCGGCGAGAAGCCGTACGGCTGCGCGCACTGCGGCAAGGCGTTCGCGGACCGATCCAACCTGCGCGCGCACATGCAGACGCACTCCTCCGACAAGAACTTCGAGTGCTCGCGTTGCCACAAGACGTTCGCGCTGAAGAGCTACCTCAACAAGCACCAGGAGTCGGCGTGCACGCGCGACGGGGAGTCGCCGCAGCCCGAGCCGGCGCCCGACCAGGGCTAGGCCACACACACGCAACTAGGGACCGTAACCGCCGTATGGTTTACAACTAAACGTAAAGTATTAATATGAATTTAGTTAATAGTGTAATATAAATTTACAAATTTTAAACTAGGAGCGTTCGCGCCCGCGGCCCCGTCAGCCGCGCGCTCTGGACCCTAACGGCGAGGCATTGTGTGCGTTTAAAATAAGAATTTTGGTTGTGCTGAAACAAAACAGAAGCAAAAGAAGCAATAAGTATTTGTGGGCGTGTAACCCGACAAACACAGAGGCTAGTTTAATCGTATTTTGTTGTGAGGTGTGAATGTGTGCGTGAATGAAGCAAGTGGTGCCGAGCCAGAGCGCGGGAGGAGGGGACGCCGGCGCAGCGTGACACTCGAGCAACGTTTCGCAAACAACGAATAACGTACGACCCCGTAGGCCGCTCCGCGGCAGTAGGCCGTAGCGTCAGACGTCCCGATACGTTAAACATTTACCTATATGTATGTACTTGTCGATAAAATATACCCTTATATACATAGTATTGAAATATGGATGAAACTAATATCTTTTGTAGGTGATTTTTACAACCGCTACGTAGGTTAGAGATAGGGTGTAAGTTAGCCGAGGAGCGGAGGACGGAGCAGAGCGTTTAGGTGCCAGCTTCGTCTCAGGGGCTGGGCTTACTGTTGGTAGTGAACTTGACATGTACCATAGCGACCATTGCACTGACAGTGCGCCCAGTTATCCCTCGGTAAGATACTTGCCAAAAGTTTCCGTCCGAAGGCGCTCACGCCGCCGCGCGGCAGTGCCTTAGCGGCGACGCGTCCGCGCCGCGCCCGCGCCGCCCGCCGCGACTATTGCCTAGAGTAACCAGGGGGGCTACTACGAAATTCGAAATTCGTATCGTACCATCCCTCTCACTCTCGTATTAAATAATATTAGCGTCAGCGGGACGGCAAGATAAGAAGTTCGAATTTTGCACTTCGTAGTGGGGCAGCCCACTCTGACGAATCCCACTGCTCTTAAGCAAAACTGGGCAAGCAACCGTCACATTCCGAAGTGTGACAGCGTGGGAACTATTCCTGTAAGTGCACGCCCCACAATTTGTGCCTCTAGGCAGGGAAATGTCACATGATTATGCGTTCTTGCAGAAAATTGCCGTATTATGAAATTATGCCCCGAAGCAACTGTCAGGAAAATGATACTTAATAATACTCCAAAGACTGTGACGTAATGATAACTTCTGTCTTAAACGAACCTGTTGTATGGCCATCATCAGGCAAGTCTGTGACGAGCCCCATACTTTTAGTTGAAGGACCAGCGACTTATATCTAAACTGGACTGAGTGCCAACTTTTATTAGCCAGTTAAACATTAAACAATAAACATATTACCGAGCAAGATAGTTAACAATTCTGTGATGATAGAAGATTATAGGAAACGGTCAGAGCGAGAGCAATCAACCTAAGTACGGTATCTCACTGACACAAGTTGACAATATTATTTAAGTAGTTAAACACATTCATTAATTTATGATGTCGTAAATATTTACGTAAGATCTACCTACCTACACTTGACTTCAACAATTAAATGTAGGAAGACCATGAAGGCATCCAGTTATTATCGTTTTAACAGATTCAAATTCAAAATTCAAAGTTAGCTAGTTATTAAGTACGTTTTTCAACTTGTAATCACTAATTAAAAATCATCGTGTATACATATTAATAACCCAAGGCCCACATATAAACTTGGTCACCAAATAAAACAAAATCCAATTCTCTAGTTTAGTTTTTCTATCTGTCATACGATTATGTCACAGCGCTCAATCCAGTTTAGGTATAAAGCCAAGTAAGGGCTTTATAAATACTTAAATTTATGTATCACAATGTGACTAGAACGCTTGAATATCGGCTAAGCAGTCGCGGCGAGCGGGACGGGCTGCGGCGGGGCGACGCGGCGGGCGCACCCTGTGGCTAGGGTTACCATCATAACAAATAGCATAATACTGAAACAGGCGCCTAACAGCCTTAATTAAGAAACCATAGAAGAAATGCTAGCATAGTTTACTCTACTCGTAATCTTACGTGCGTCAAACACGGCGCGAACCTTTCAGATACAAACATTTATTTGCCTAAAATAAGGTGGTAACCCTACCTGTGGAAGCAGGCAGGGCCGCGCTAAACTGACAGCATGCCTTTAGTTTGAGCGTGCATTATTAGACAAGTTGAAGTAACTGGCAATAAACTAAACGTAGTCTAAGCTAGGGTTAAGTAGACTAGAGGCGAGCGAGGCTCGCGAAGAGGGTATTCGAAAAGCAATAATAATGTAGGCACTAAAAAAGTTGCGCACCGCCGTCGACATGACGCTGACTTGGTATCCCTTAGTCCGTAGAGTAGTCACGCACCGGCCTCACACGGAAACTGAACCGAAGCTGAAGTACGCATTCGCACATTTATAAATACAACAGCATTGGAAACCACTGAAACAAATGCTTAAGTATTACATTAAAAACCAATCCGTTAACATTTAACAACATGCTTGTTTTGTTTACAACGACTCAAGTTAAAAGATACAACTCAATACTGAAACACGTATGCAGCTTCATTTGTTTTTAATATTGTCATCGGAAGCGTTTTTTATGCCTTTGAGCTATTTGCATGTAACCACAAATACGCGTTGCGTTATTTTTTAAGTGTGACTAAATTTAATTGAAATCAAACTAAGTTGAATTCTGTCAATGAAATGAAAAACGAGAGTGGCTTTTAATATGTCATTACTTACTTATAAATGTGTGAATTATAATACCGTCAAACCCGACATCGGTAACAAATAAGAAGTGGGTCAGATTATTTACTTTTATATGGCTTTATGTACTCGTAAAATATGAACTTTACATAACATCGCATTTCTTACGCTTAAGCGTATTTGTACCTATCAATTCGAACGCATTCAAAAGGTCTTGTAGAATATATGTTACCATGACTTTAACGAACGACGTATATTTGAAACAGCCCCATTTCAAGTTTTTGGGCTGGGTGAATATTAAACTCAGTCCTTTTTATGTTATACAGACTCTTGCTGGCCAAGTTATAGTACCCACCCATCCATCTAAATGACCCGCGGTCTGTGTATCTTCATATTAAAGTTACCTTCTCGAAGTATGAACGTCGGGTCTGACGGTAGGTACACCCAGTCTGATCGAAAGAAGTGTATGGGTTACAGAACTGTCAATGTACATTGCTTGTTCCCTGGTTATTTATTTACGCGATGGATTAAAACACGGTGTTAGTGTTCAGAAATTGAGGCAGCTATATGCAGTTGTCAGACCACTAGATAAGCGACAATTGTGCCGTAACCTTAAATGAGGATAACTGTTACTGCGATTTATAATATATAAAAACGTCGCCAGACGACGAGAAATCACCCTGAACCAGCCGACAATGTCATGAACGTATGACAGTTCAATAATCTAAGTCCTGTAACCCAGCCGAGTTTCGTCGACCATTACTTCAAAATAAGTGATATTACAGAGAAACTAGTTTTATAAATGCGTTTTCAACAAAAAATACAAACGTGGGCAGTTTTTGCCGGCCGGCTTATGCGAGGAACGTACCTGACTTAGCGTTAGGAGCGTAGGAACGTAGACGGGGGGTACTTCCCGCCGGGCCGCGCTGTGAGGCCGGTGCCCCTTCTATTACCTAGTTAGTGCCTCACGAGTCAATTCGTCGTTAGTGAGTTTATTTAAACCAGTCAATTAAAATCTTTTAAAAAGATGCTCCTTTGTTAATGTATTAAGCCCAAAGCGTCAGTAAATAAGTTATGAGTCCTATACTTTTTTCTTACGGAGAAGTACTCGTAGTGAGGCACCGACCAGAATCACTTACTGAATGGTCTGAGACGCTATTTTGATAGTAATCCTTCTCCGAAATTGTCTTTCCCTAAAATACTTTACTGGAGATTGCTAATTGACATTAAAAGTTTCATTTGAATACGTTCAATTAAGAATTTAAATTCTAAACTTCTCGTAAGCCGATTATCGCAGATTCGAATAAAAAAATACTTGAAATAATTTACGTCCACTGGCTGGCTTTTTAATCTAGGTTTAAATGGTCTTAAGTCCTGTCAGATCCATACAAGAACTGTCAGTTTAAGCCTTAAATCGAGATTTAAAAAAGCCTATACAGACGTCCTTTAAGTTTATACTGTTCCCTTGAATTTTATGATCTCCAGTAAAATTAAATCGTCTTGCGTAGGTCTGCCATTTTTTTAATTCATATGGAACACCAGTAGGAGAGGTGGGATCGAATAGAAAGTTATTCGGGGCAGCATAAAAAATATAAAGCAAATAGTACATCTGGCAACAATCCATATTTGCCCAGTTTATTGCCAGCAACATTATTTTCTGGCATTGTTGCCAAGTACATCACTTTTCAGAGTATCCATGGATGCTTCCCAGATGCCACCGAAATAAGGTGAACCAGGAGTATAATGGCAGCCCTATGCTCTTTCTTACTTGTTTCGATTTCAGAAGCTAACACAATGCCTAGGGAGGCACTGTACTCGATCCTAGACTATATATTCCCACTCCAAATATTCCTAATAGTAGTTGTAGTGCCACATTTTAAATCTAGTATTAAATATTTCCCCTAGTAATCACTATTGATTATTCTTTTATTTTTGTTTAATACAAAATAGGCTAAAGACGAAGGTCGCGCGATAAAGCAATACTATGTAAATGAATAAGCAATACTACGGTAGGTTTTACGTAGTTTATATTTATTGTTTAATCAAAATAAATTGTGTAGATTTTTAGATATTTTTGGTGCTTTGGAGTACTATATTGGAAATTGAAACGAATCTCACATCGAATATTGAGTAATTTATAATGTGATTGTTTTTATTATTGATTAGGTAGATTGACGAGAGTTAAGTTTGTCTCCTTCGTCTCCATCTGTGTAGAGATAATCTCTATGTACTCCTTCGCATCTCCTCCCTCGATCTCTTTTCAAGTACGGTACTCTAGCTCTCCCGATTGTCTTTTGTAGCAAACGCGAAATAAATGCTTTTAAAAAAAAGTCTAAAGCAAGATATTATATTCAAATATTTATACTAACGTTATTGTAATTGTAGTGAATATGGATAAGTATCTTAACTAACGAAACCAACTTATATACAAAAATATATACATTTAATTGTAAATATTTCCCTGTGTACCAAAATTTTCCTTCTTTACAATTTTTGTAGAGGTAGTATTAAAACCTTTTATAGTAGATAATAAAGAAACAGTTATATTATAGATTTAAAAAAACTTAGAATCGTCACATTTAGTCTCGATAGTTCACGCGAGAGGTGGTTCACCGCTCTATGGTTTAGTCATGACATTGGAAAACCCCAAACATCTAAAAATATTTTCTAAATCAATTCAACTAAGATTCGAAAACCTACTTCTAAGTCACCTCTGATATAGCAGCCCGAAATAATAAACTTCTTAAAAACGGGTGAATTAAAAAGATACCTTAACATAGATAAGCATTATGGAAATGAAGACACTAATTTAATTTACTTATTAAACAAATGTGGTTGTTATTTATTTTAAATTTATTTACACCTAAATTCACGAATGACACTGTTTAAACGATGCCAATAACTTTATTGTATTAACCGTAGCGGTGATAAATCAGAAAAAATAAAGTCGAAACGTTTATTCTGTGAGTAGGTAGACTGCAAAGAGCTCTTTTACAAGCCACTTTTTCATAACATTGCCAAGAAGAATGCGCCGAAGGAACTTGATTTATCAAACAAAGTTAAATTAAGGTTCTTATAATTACGGTTCCCCTGTTCTACAATTGATCTAAAATTTGAACCGCGCGTGTTTGGACCAATTATACCGTAGCATCTTTTGACTACGACAGATAGCAGTGTCTGTTCGTGAATATAAGGAAAAAGAGGTGACAAGATACGATTTGATCACAGAAATAAGCAAAACAAATTCTCAATAACAGTGATAATATAAAAAATGTCCAAACTAGCAATACACAACTAACTTAAGCAATAAATACATTAGAATAATATACCTATTAGGCCATTATAAATAGCGAATAGCAATAAAGATAAGACTTGCATTAAGAAAAAGCAATACTGAAGCAATATTCATGTTTGTCTAATGTATTTGGGGACGAAAGTCAAAGTTTACCAAACCTTGCTAATAAGTAGACTGTCTACAAGTGATAATTACCATAAATTGTGAAATATTACATTCAATTTAAACTTCTAAATTACGTATTTGTAAAGTTTTATTTGTTTTATCAGGTAAAACTAATTATTGGAATCAATAGGAGTTTTCATTTTTATAAATTGTGTCTAATAAATTAATCTTTATATCATAGGAGGACTGACTTTTGAAAGGGATTTTATTTAACTTTTCATAAAGATATTATTTTTTATTTTGATGTTTATGTTGAATAGTGAAACTAAAAATAGGTCCTTTAAAAAGTCTTTCCTCGCATGACTTATTGCCATCCTTTAATAATAACAGTTGTTAGAAATACATATTTTGGCTCGTTTTAAGAATGATAATATCGATCAATTAATAATGTGAAGTATTCAAAGCAATATTTACAATGTCATTGAATGGTGATATCTGACCGTACCAGAAGCTTGAAAAAATAGAGAAGAGTTAAGTGCTTAAGTAAATAATACTTAATCAAATAGTAATAGTTCACCAAAATATCAGTCTTAAATATAATATTAACATCATAAGTCCCGACTTTTTAAACATACATAATTCTGCAGACTGAGCCGATTTGTGATTTTGAAAATTATTAAATTGAAGTTCTTCTTTCATTGAAAATAAGTACTTCACAAAGAACATTTGGCAGTTATTCTCACAAATGATTTGTGCTTTCTGAAGTACGTGAGGACTTACGAGGTAACGAAGTTACGATCGATCTGCCCTATCATGACAGTAATGTTAGAAGCTTTATACAGACAATCTATTTGATTCCTGAGCATCAATGGAATATTATCTCAGTAAATTTAATTTATCTATGACAAAATGACGATGCTTATTGAATGACGAATATCTCTTATTGACAAGCTTCTACGATAGCTGGGATTAAGATTGTTTGTGCTTTATGTATTTTCATGAATGGCAGGCATGTTTTTTTATAAAAAAGTTTAAATACTTTACAATATTGCCCTCGCCTTCAACTCTCTTTTCGAGTACCAACTCCATAGTTTTTCAAGCTTCAGAACAGTCGTAATGTATTGTAAGCAATAATCGATACAAGCAATAATATTATATCGAAGATCTACATCGAATTATTAAATTATAGTTGTTTTGCGTGTACAACGAATATGTGATGTAGCTGATTTACTTACATTTTGCAATTAACTATTAATGAAAATACGAAATGCCCCTGCATGCCTGAAAACTGCGGATTAATATGTGTAATGTATGTATGTACTTAAGTCTGAGTAGCTTTCTACTTGGACTTACTTATTTGACGTATATTTCCGTTGAGAGCAACAACGTTAACTCCATCAAGAGTCAATAATTGTCAAGAAAAGAATTAAGTGTTGTTATTGTAAAAATTGGAATTATGAAAATGGATCATCTTGTGGAAAGTGTATTATCAAGCAAGACTAAGCTCAAAATGGCTGGCAATGCGACTTTAGTGTATTTTTCTAACCAAAGTGGCAAAAAGAGACGTAGTGAACAAAAAAATCTAAGTTAAAAAAAGTAATGCAGACCACTCAGACCAGTCCGATTTCAAATTTTCAATTTTTGCTCCTTGAGTCCCATTTATTTGTAACCTATTAATAAACCAGGGCGCTAGCGATCAAGTTTAGCGAACAAAGTTGCCGACATTAACATGAAGGGGTAGTTTTGTGTAGAGTTTTTTTTTATATAACTAATAGAGTCTACGATAATGTATAATCATGATTAGCTCTAGAAGGGTTATTATTTTACTTCGTTCTCAGATATGTTAATTAATTTTCAATCATTACTAAGTGACGGTTCTTTTTACAAAACAATCGAAATTAACGGATCGCTACTAATAAAAAATAGTTACCATCTCTGATAAGGCGAATAACTTCTCGAAAGAGATTTTTTTTAATAGGTGTCCCATTTGGGTTGTAGGGTTGACCAGTTTGGCCGTGACTCATTGACACATTATGGAACCACTCGATTCGACTCGATTATTGATCCATCGTAGAACTTTGCCATATTAAGCGCCGTAATGATTTTCCTAGTCAGGCTATATATCACTGTGATATTTTATATGAAAAGGTTCCGCAGTGGGTCACGATACAGTTGGCTTAATAGTAAATACATTACAAGATTATTTTAAGTATCTAATGATTATAAGGTTAATTGTTATATAAACATTCACGGATATTGTGATTATTTCATGCAAGGTCATCTCATCACCAAATGACACATTTTCACTTGTGACTTTGACACTTGTGTCATTCATAATTACTTCTCAAGTTCATTATTTTTTTAATATACTTAATGCCTAACACTGTGATCGTTGTGAAATTATACAATCATGAGAATCTTGATTTTGAGAAACAGCGTAATCTAGCCCGTAGATGATCTAGTCATTTAGATTTTAAACTTATATACCATTAGCAGTAGAAAGAGAGGGGACGACGTATTGTGATGCATCCCGTAGTGTGCGAGAGCTAATAGGAAACATTAGAAAGCGAAAGGTATAGAATAAGCAGGTGAAACGATATAATATGATGTCATATGCCTTCTTTTGTACAAGTGAGCGAACTTATATTTTTTCGTTTTGACTTAAAAGGAATTGAGATGAATTGATCTTATGATAACATTTAGTTTACAAGTACCCATTATTCTCGTGACATAAGTTATTTTTTATAATAACTTAATTTTTAACTGTAATCTGTAGACGCGTATTTTTATTATTCTTTATTTGCATTATAAATATGTAAATAAATATACAAAATGGCGATAAAATGTATCCAATTTAATAAGGTAAACATCCGAGTTTTCGACACACTGATGCTCAATAGCGCTATTGGGCATTAAATGATAGGGCATCTATGTAGATGACACCCTACCGTAATCCTCTATTGCGAATAATAAAAAAAAGACAACTACTGGAACAGTGACCAGCACTCGTACGTTTACCTTACATCTATCACTAGTAGTTACTTTGTTCACTCGTACAAAAATAAGTGCAGACATTTAGCACCAACTAAGAATGCCATGATGCAATCGCTTAATTAAGAAAGTTGTTGACCAAATACCCGAACGGGTGTCTTTGGTAGCCTGGACTACTGTGACCAAAACGCACCTCCGGGCCTGATACAAGTGCTGTGCTAAAAAAAGGACAGTAGTATAATGAGACACGAAAATAAAAGACGTAAGTCATCTTACGACATTCTTTTAGCTAAAAATAGAGTAGGTTCACAGAAATATCACGTACTTAATCGCACTGAATTAATTTCACTAGTGCAACTAAAAATCGAAGCGTTTGGCAACTTGTCTAGGCACGCTGGAGCCTAGATCCAAGAAATAAATAATTAGCGGTTACTTTTAAATAGAATTATTCAGCAGAATGACAAAGCTCAGCACAGCGTGTTCGGGTCTGGAGGACATCTCATTACCATATACTATAGTGTATACAGGTACCCTATATGTAAGCCTTTATAAATCCACCCCCGTTCTTTCTTACCTTTCCAAGCTATTCAGATAAGTAATCGTAGCAAGTCAATTTTTAATTCATCTATTCCTTCCTTGTAAGCAATTATTATAGTACCAAAAGTACCTACAGAGTTAGTATAACATTGCATGGATTATATATTATTATATAATATTATACCATATAAAAACTTATGTAAAGTAAGTATATATTATAATAATTCTTAACGTTGCATTAGAAAAGTTAAATTAAAATTGTGTTTGTATGTATTTCGAATTACTTCCACATATTTTCAAGCGTAAAAATATTTGATAGTTAAATAAAAGTCAATTCGTTTTTTTTTTATATGGATACCTACTTTTACCAGCATAAGCATTTTTAACTAACTCCGGAAATTTAAAAAGAAACTTATAATATAAATATCCTGTACAAATACATCAGAATAAAAGTCAGAACATACTAGTTAATATAGTTTTCAAACAGCTGGAAGTTATATTTCATACTTACAAAATATATCTACGAATGTTAGGTAAAATTAACAGTTACAGTTTCGCATTTTTTAAATTCTCGTAATATCTGATAAAATCCCATAAGTATAACCCACCCTAGTAGAAAGACGGTAATTAGTACAAAATAATTTTTTGCTTCGAATCTCGACTACTGTACAAAGTTTGTCAGTAAACTAAACGAAAAAACACCAAATAACGATATACATATACAACTCATAGATTTTAAGTTAAAACGATCTCTATTATAATAATACATTTCAAACGAAGTAATATGACTAGTGTTCACTTTATTTAAGTTAATTTATTTATTTTATACCAAAATAGGGTCCACTGCGTTGAATTTCTATACGTCATAGATTCAATATGTTTAGGTCTCATAGTTTCGCTATGCACAAATTAGTTTCAAATATATAATTTAGGCCACGAAAAAAATAATTAAAATGCATTATCAGCACTTGCGCCCTTATTCGCAAAAGAAATAACTTTTCACTTTGTGTTCGTGGAAATTACGATAGATCGCATGTACTTACTAGTTTTTACTTACATTTGCTTAGGTACTTTTTAATACTTACAACCTTTTTTGTTGTCAATAATTTATAATTGCAATGAGGGCTATCGCGAATGAATTCGCCACTAGAGGCGCTAGTGTAGCGTGAGGTCTCCGAAATGTCAAATCTCATAGTTTTTGAGTGAGCTACTTTATAATTAGAATAATTGTGTGAATATTTTGTAATATCTGAAAATTATGCAAATATGCGTTCGGGGCAATGAATGTCTGTGTTTTGAGACAGTTTTGTCTTTCGGAAACCTTTGTCCTCCCTTTTTCGAACAAAACGGGGACTATGCAACACTGGCATGCTCGACATTTTTATGGTACGGTTTTAAGGTGTATTAAATATGATTTTAATCTAAACTTTGTTTTCACGCCCGTAATAACAGACTTTGAAAGCCATACTTAAAAACCTCACGCAACAGTGCGCCATCTAGTGAGACAAAAAACGATAGCCCTCATTAAGAAATTTTGAATCTAAAAAGTAAAAGAGTAAAAATTTCAAACCTATCTAGGGACTAACACGTGCAGTTAAAAGTTTGTAAAAACACTCAACGCAAACGGAAAGTGCCCTCATCAACTTTTGATTGGTCAAAGGTTGAAAATGAAAAAAAAGTGTAAAAGCAGTATCGGTATTCCTTTTACATTTTTTTAAGAGCCCCATCTCTTGCACGGTTTTTGTTTGAAACGCATGCCTGGTACTGGTACGTAATGAATGACACGGAAAAAAGAAAAGTTGACATTTTGAAAACGCGCTATGCAGCATTTCCACCAATAATGTGCGATGATGTGTTGCGAGGGATGTGCTTTTATGTGATTTTAACCAACGAAAAAAAAAACAGAGGAGGTTCTCAAGTCGACGCGTATATGTATATTTTTTTTTAATGTAGGTACAACGCATTACTTTTTACAGAGTAGTACGATTTTGATAATTCTTTTTTTATCATTAACCAGTAGAAACGCTCCATTTAAACATCCTCGCACAGCACATCTCTGGTGGAAACGCTGCTTTATGGATTTATTCCATCGAAATACAAAGATCTTAGTGTAGTTAACTATCACATTGGGCGACTTATTCAATCTCAAGATAAAATTATTAACGTTATAGACTAGTTTTTTCAGTTCCTACGAAAATTTTCATTGCATTGTTAATCTCGATCAAATTTATGTTCTATGTGATCAATGATAATCAGAACAATATGATCAGATCATTCAACATTTTCTTACTTTAATTAAACTATTTGTTTAGCGCGATATCGCCTCGCCTCGAAAGTAACTAAAAAATTGAGACTATGTAGAGTTGTACTATTAAATATGTACCTATAGCATCCTACCGCGCTCAGTGTCCTGTAGGACTTATTCTATGGCATCGTACTCTCTCATAAATGACATACCAGTTTCTTGTTCATAAAACAAAAAAAAAATAGTTGGGCAGGTAAATTTACAACTTAAGAAGCGGGGTATGAAACGCGGGAAAGAGTAAAGCTGTAAAGCGTTGTCATTCTTAACCTTACGAGTACTACTTGCCTTGGCTCTCATTCGATAAAGTTGTACACTTGTACACTTATTTTCTTTCTGTGAAGACTAAATATAAAAAGACCATAACATTTGCTAACAAAGTCCAAATTATGCCTATGGCACAATTTAGCAATTTTGTTGTACGTAGATTCGTTCTAAGTTTAGATGTATTATTAGAGCACAAAATAAGCATTGTGTTATGATTATTTACTATTAGTGATATTATTGCGTTAACAGGCTGTGTATTTTCCGTTGCGCTGTACATTTTATTTTACGGTTAAACTTGTTTTCATTATTCATAAAAATAAAATTGTATTGTATAATAATTGTGTTTTTATTCAAACATCTGTCCTATATCTGAACATTTAAAATGGGGAATGGATGAAAATTTTAGAAACGCTTGATAGTTTTTTTATCGATGGGAATAACCTTTTTAATGAGGGCTATCGCGTATGAATTCGCCACTAGAGGCGCTAGTGTAGCGTGAGGTCTCCGAAATGTCAAATCTCATAGTTTTTGGGTGAGCTACGCGGGTTTATTTATAATTAGAATAATTTTGTGAGTATTTTGCAATATCTGAAATTAATTAAGGCAAATATGCGTACCGGGGCAATGAATGTCTGTGTTTTGAGACAGTTTTGTCTTTCGGAAACCTTTGTCCTCCCTTTTTTCCGAACAAAATGGGGACTATGCAACACTGTGGCATGCTCGATATTTTTATGGTACGGTTTTAAGGTGTATTAAATATGATTTTAATCTAAACTTTGTTTTCACGCCCGTAATAACAGACTTTGAAAGCCATACTTAAAAACCTCACGCAACAGTGCGCCATCTAGTGAGACAAAAAACGATAGCCCTCATTAACAGAAAAAAGGGTCTATACTTATCGGCTCGCATACCTATTGAGTCCAAATGTAAGCAGAAATAGGTAAATACATATAATAGGTATGCGGAAATAGGTAATTTTGTATGGAGAGTGGGCCGAATTTTGTGCCGCTGAGTATATTTGTCAGAATGATCGTTTGTCATAATTTTTTTTCTCTGAATCCAATAATTGTTCACAATTGTTATAAAACAAACCTAACCTAAGTAACCAATAGTTTTCTATAGGATGACCATTTAAAAAATTCAGAAAAATGTAAGGTTTCAGTCGGAAAAAAGTATGACAAACGACGATTCGGACTTAAATTACGGTATGACTAGCGAAGAGTATGCGAACTTTGGCGCTCACCAGAAAAAAAAACCTATTTTTAAGTAGCATCAATTAATTAAAAAAAATTAAAGTTTTCTTTACCGCCAAATTACGATAGTCCGGTCGGTTACGGGTTGTTCCATAGCCCAGAACAAAAATAATAAAAAAAAGAAGTTATGTGTCTTTGACTCGTTTTTTTTAAAGGTGACACTCTTTACCGGCCCGGATAGTTACGGGTACTGTTTTTGGGTCAATCAACTTTTCCCTGTACCGCGTTGCCATGGTTACGTCCCCTGGACAACTCTTTAAAACCATGAGTTTCTATGTTTTCTGTGGTTATAATTCGTAGAGCGTACATTTTTGTCGTAGTTACAAGCCCATTATTTTATGGACTATCTGCTAAGCACATTAGTAGCAATTTATAACAATTTTTTCACGAACTGTCACTGTTGTCTCTTGGACGACGGGACAGAATAACAAACAAGAAAAACTTGATCGACCCTTTTCATGTACAGTCACGTCTAAAAATATGTATACAAAAACAAGGTTGCATAAATATGTAGTCATACATTGTTTCAAAAATATTTATCTATTACTGACACCAAAAAATTGTATTCATTAAACTTTTTCAGTATTATGTAATCACAAAATGCTTCAGAAAGTTGCATACTTAAATAAATTCAATTTAAATGTATCCAACTCGTAGGCAAAAATAAGTATACATGAATAGGTTCCATATACATATAACCACACAAATTTGGCAAATATTTGTATACGCCGTTTGATTCATAAATATGTAAACACGATTTGATATTTTGATTAGTTTTGAAGAATTACTGTTTTGTTAAGATTACATGTCTGTCTCTTTCGTAACCTGCATGCGGGCAGGGATACATACTACGAATCCATACTCCATTAAAATAATATTATATACTGGTGACCCGTTCCGGCACAACACGGTTACGGTATACATAGACACCGTGAATCACACTATTTATTTGTGAAAACCGCATCAAATCCGTTGCGTAGTTTGAAAGATCTAAGCGTACAGACAAAAAAGCGACTTTGTTTTATACTATGGAGTGATGAATTGAAAGTAACTCTGTCTGTTCCGGTATCACGTCGAAACCGAGAAAGAAAGAACTGGCTACAGTGCGGCTCTACCACTAACAATTAACAATATAATTAAAATAAAAACAAAAAATGCTTAGTGCACCTTTCTGAGAATGACCCTAAACTGAAATACTCAATATTTACAAGTCAATTCAATCTAAGGACTGTCAAGTGCGTCATAGAATAATCGTGAGATAGACGTATGCAGTGACAAGTCCGCACTGTTTTCGTGAATTGTCAAATCAGTTAAATATACAACTTACGATTCTATGCCAGTCAGACAAGGTTTGTTGTTGCAGTCTGGATACATATTTATGAATCAAACGGCGTATACAAATATTTGCCAAATTGGTGTGGTTATATGTATATGGAACCCATTCATGTATACTTATTTTTGCCTACGAGGTGGATACATTTAAATAGAATTTATTTAAGTATGCAACTTTCTGAAGCATTTTGTGATTACATAATACTGAAACAGTTTAATGAATACAATTTTTTGGTGACAGTAATAGATACATATTTATGATGAAAATGTGTGGCTACATATTTTTCAATTTTTTTTGTGTATACATACTTTTAGACGTGACTGTACACGCCTATAGAAACTGACGTGAGCTTCTGCGGGTGTGTACATGAAAAACAGGGTCGGTATTTCTATGTCGGTATTATCCGGGCCGGTAAACTGTCATCTGTCAAAACGAACGAGTCAAAGACACATTTTTTTTTTTAAGTTTTTTGTTCTGGGTTACGGAACAACCCGTAACCGACCGGACTATCGTAATTTGTCGGTAAAGAAAACTCTTTCATTTTTTGAAACTAATTGTGCTACTTAAATATTACTTATTTTTTCTGTTAATTAGGAAGGTTATTCCTATCGATAAAAAAAGTCTCAAACGTTTCTAAAATTTTCATCCACTCCCCATTACCATAGAAAATCAATTTAAGTATTCGATTAACAAATTGCAGAGCTAAACTGGCCAGTCATTTATGATACAGTCGAGTTCATAAACTTGTGAGCAAAAATCTGATCAAAAATATCTGGACACGCTTCTACGACGTAAACAATAAAGTCGTGTTCAGATATTTTGTCAAATGTTTGCTCACAATTTTATGAACTCGACTGTATAAATGTTATCTATTGATGTGCTTATATTTCGTCTATGTGCTTATGCAGATTTATTTCATTCAATCCCTTTGCTTTCTCTTTATGTTTAAATTAAAGATTTAAATATTCGTCAGCATTCCTTTATTTGATTGCATATTTATTACAAACAAGAGATAACTTTAAATACTAATTATAAATAATGATTTCACCCTTTTGTCAAACGATTGATTAGATAATTACGTGAGATGTTAAATAAATAAAATTAATCATTCTTTCATATACAATATACAGGTTCTTTTTTGAATAATAATAATATTTTTTAAAATAAGTGTAACAAAATAATAAAACATTTAATATTGCATCAAAATTAATTCACATGTGTTACATTTTTATGTAAAAGAAAACCTATAAGCTGTGTACACATTTATCAATTTAATTTCTGCCGAGGCGCTAAGGCACGTCTGACGACATACATACCTATAGACCCACTGTCATTTAAGAACTGCGGAATTGCATTCAATATTACTTAATTTTTATCACCTTTACAATACATTTCTAAGGGATTAAAACACGAAATCAAGGAACAGGGCGAGAATAAAAAATAGTAAAGAAATGAACTGCATTCTGATTGGTCAATTGATGATTGAATTCGAACATTAGCCAATAAGCAAGCATAGTGACACTTCATACATCTAAGTCCAACTTTGAGCGCAGTTCTAAATAAATTTAATTTCTACCATCAGCAGCAGAAGTGGATGTGCGGCTGTGGTGCTCAAAATGATCTACACAATTTTCCACTACACAGGTAATAACAGGATATGTTGGTTAACCACTGTGTACACAGCTTAATACTGATAAGAAATAAACTAAGTACAAAAATAAAGTCATATAACATTGCAAATGTAGTTATCTATAAATGTCATTTTACATCGTCAAGCTGTATATATCATTCTGATTCTTACATCGATTTTAGAGCATTCAGCACTTTAAGCTAAACTTGCTAAGCTTGGTTCTGGTTTTACATATCGGTTAAGGCTTAATTTACGATGATTTTATATATAATTGTAAGAGCCACGTCAACTTTTTACCATCAAAATGTGTCACTTAATGTCAAAATTAGAAGTTGACATTTGCCTAAACGTATGCAGGTACTAAATTTAGTACGCTAAGCTTCACAAGGAAAAGGTAGTATTTATTTTTGAAAAACTAGTGGAAAGTATCCATAAAAATAGTTTAAAGCTGTAACTGATATTGTTTTTAATTAACATCCCCTGCACTTAATACCAAAGCGCCAAGATGAAAAAAATTAGACCTTTTATTCCGTTTGTAAAAAAAATACTAGTGATAAAGTACAATATGTAAAACCAGTAACAAACCTCAGGTGGCTAACTGTGTTATACCATGGTTGTCAAGAATTTTGTATTTTATCCAAATATATTCAATAAAGAGTGAAAAGTGGGTAAATAAGAAACAGAAACTTTAAATACGAAATTGCTGAGTTGAAAACGTCAAAAAGCTGACAGTAAGATAATAGGAGCTTTACATAATTTCTGACTGTTCACTTCACGAAATTGGTACACAAGAAGCTTTCGTTGAACTTCCTCATTAGCATAACACAATTTACCCCCCCTACATTCAAGTGCAATGAATGCAATCCAATAAAAAAGCAGCTATCAATGTATAAAGTATTTATTATTCAGCAAAACAACGTAAGCCTTGCTCACTAACTTAATTATTTTGACTAGGACGTACAACGGAAAACGGTCAAGAGGGAAATTGAACAAGACCTAACTAGGCAGTACAGTGTGTAGTTTTATATTCAGTGCAAATTATATACGACCGCAAAAAAGTACTAAGATATAACGGTATAAAACCAAAATAACTTTGTCGCTTATGCCGTAAGCGTGAATATAAGTGTCGCTTACGCAGTTATTACTAATATAAGTTTAGAGAGTAGAGAACTCATGTCGCTCACGCTTTTATGCACTCTGCACTCTGGTTGTATATGCAAAATACGGCTATTGAACAATAAGAAAATATCGTAAGAAACACAACGCATGTACTGCCTGGTAGCGACTCGTTTTAAACCAATTCACCTCAAAATCGACTTCCACTGTAACACTTAATAAACTAACCATAAGACTATTCATAAATAATTTTAGTATTTATCTAAAAACTCCAATTTCAAAATAAACAACTGCACATAATTATCGAAAAAATATTATGTGATATTAATTTTCTAAATTAAATAAAGACGATAACAAAAAAAAAGCTAGTTATCGTCTCAACGATAATGTTGCACCAAAGTTATTACAAAATTAATACATAAGTAACCACATAAATTCGCTATTAAATATAACACGAGCAAGTCTCAGTGAGAAACTAAATATGCAATCTGGTTTTTTTCGTTTAAAAAACCAGGTTATGAATCAGTTTCTCGCATTAAAAAAAACCTCCATACATTCTGTTTGAGTAATGGTACCTCAAATACAGTCTCAACGACAAGATAAAAGTCACAGGCAATGGCAGTAAATATTTCTTTAACAGCACTACATTTAATTTTAGTACTGGCCGTTAGACTACGGTTTACCTGCCGATCTCACAGACATCAATCAGCTTTTGTATTCGTAATTGACGCGAAATTAATTCTCGGGGCACTATCAAGTGCCACGTGATTCGATGAAGGTCGTGACGAAAAAAATAAAGCAAAATAATAAACAATCATGTTACAAAATCAAAGCCTTAATTTTATAGGCAAAACTGAGCGATATCATTGGATAGAGTTGAAAATGACACTAAATATTGCCACAAAAAACTGTCTGTTGACTATACAGTACTATGTCACTTTAACCTGCAGCCGTATTGTCTAACGCACTGACATTCGCGATCACATTCACTGTCCCGTTCTACCCTCGTCTTATGCCGTGTGACAGAAAGAAGTGGTGAAAACGATTGTGATTCCAAGTGCATTAGACAAGCCATTTGGGTTATTTATATTTCATAACACACCTAAGCATTTTGCTTAAAACTTTTTTCAAATAAAAATCCAATCTGGAACTAAATTCACTTAAGCAACGGTTTTGAACTGGTTAAAATGACAAAGTGTTAGCATAATTAGCAGAAAATAATACAGCTTTTTTATATAGATTTAAAAAACAATACGTGCCTTGTAAAAATATTGCTATTTTATATTCCAATAAACATGTTTTAGCTATAGGAATTCGATGAGTTTAACTAAGGATCCACATAAAATAGTCTGTGGAAATCTATTGCTTTCGTTAATATGTAGATTTTTTTAAGACTAAGGGTACGCGTAATCCTTCCTAAAACTTCACAAGTAAACCGATCCATAGCCCAACGTTTCCTGTTTCTCATGTCGCATGGTAACAAAGTACACGAAGTAATTCTCCTTAGGCAGGTTGTACAGTAAATCTCACAAGGATTCTTATTAGACATTGATTGATCAAAGACAAGCCTAAATACCATTTAAAAAACAATAGTTTGAATCCGTTATTAATTCACATCGTAATAGGGCAGTTGACTCCATACAATACGAAAAAAAAAAAAAACATTTTATTTTAGCTTTTTCCTGACAGGCGAAATGTCGCTAGATGGCGTTAGTATCGAGAGGTCCGTTTGATGTTGCACTGTCGCTTGCTATTGGCTCATTTTGTTATTTAACCAATCACAAATGTGACTCAAATGTCCAAGTTATCAAACGGACCTCGCTAAACTGCATACCGCCAACAAGTTTCTCGCAAAAATCATTGATTGGTTGTGTCAATTACTCCTCAATTAGAAGTGGGATGGTGTATTCTAATTGTTTTGAATAGAATAGAATAGAATAGAATAGAAATGACTTTATTCATCCACAACACAGAATATCATAACAAGATTTAAAAATATACATATAATTATCATTCATTAAAGTTAAACTACAAAGTTAAAAACTATTGATACTTTACCAATCAAAATGTTTCGAAAAGAAGAAGTGAAGTAGTATTTAATGAGAAATCATACAAAATTTATTGGGATATATATATATATGCAGCATGCACATACCCACACAGGCGCACACATATGTATACGAGTGTCTGTACGTACATACTTACATAAAACCTATATATACATGTGAAAATACACAACGTGCAGGCCATGTGTTGTGGAAAGAAAGGGCGCTGACTCAGCAATAATGCTGCGGAGGCCGCAGCGCTGATATTCTGCCAGAACCAGTACAGAAGAGGTCTATGAAGATATGGTGCGTGCAAACACAAACAACGCGATCATTGGTCGTATTAAATTATACGAACAAGTGATAGTAAATAAAAAATAAAATAAAAGATGGAACGTGACAGGGCCAATTAACAAATTAACAATTATGTGATATAGCAAAACCTAAATGTATAATATATATAATATAATATTTGCAATATATAATTTTAAAGAACTGAGGAAGGAAGGAGGAAGCCATGGAACAATATAAGTAGCAAGGGGGCTTCAGGTATGTGTGTTTTTCTGCATATTTAACAAATATTCACGGAGCTTGATTCTAAAAGTGTACTTAGCTTTGAGATCACGTAGTGGTGGGGGTATGTTGTTCCAACATTTAGTAGCATGATACCGAAAGCTTCCCCTGAAAGCAGCAGTTCTGTGACAAGGTACACTCAGCAGCACAGCACGTGAGGGTCTGATATATAATAGCCTCCTGGACCACTTTAGTTTTTTATAGAGGTAACCGGGAGTTTGGGTTTTAATTGTGTCAAACAGGAGGCAGGCAAACAAGAGTTTTTGACGATTAAATATTTTTAGCATATTAGCATTATTTAAAAAAGGGGTAACGTGGGATTTGCATACATTTATCGATTTAATTTATCGACCCTGTCACATCACTACATCTAACTCATTATAAGTTAGTGTTGTGCTTTTAAACACAGTATCCACGCTTGTCTTTGACCTAAGCGAGCGAGACAGACATGTCGACATTTAGAACGTCGCATTTAGTTTTTACTGACAATAAGTCCTATATTCCTTTCGCAGAAATACCTAAGCTTGAGGGAAACAGACCGATGCTTTAAGTCTGCGACAAACATCACCGAGTAAAAACCACAAAGGGTTTCAACCACCGTATCTTTACGTTAATACAATCTATGTCAATATAATAAGTCGTAAAAACTTCGTTTTTAACTTTTACAATAGTGTTATTTTTTCAACAGTCGCTTACTTTGACTTATTGGGTTTCAACACCTATGTCCATGAAGTAAAATCACGCAGCGCACCATACACAAACAAACAGAGATTGTACAAGCATTTATTTTTTTGATTTAGTATATCTTTTTAAAAATCTCAAGATATAGACATTTGAAATTTCCAATTAGATAGAGATTCGACATGTACGGTCAAGGGCATACCTAAATATATATACGTTACCAAGACGTCAAAAATATCTATACACCTTTATACCACTAAACATTAAGGTCGATGAATACATATTTTGACGCTATGGCTGTATATATATTTTTGCATTCGACTGTACCATGGCGTCACATGTCATGACGAGCTTAGAAAGTCCATACTAAACTTTATTTCTTTAGATAGAGATGGAATTCAAAGTTCACTCGCTAGTATCTTCCTTATTTTTCAACAGATATTCACAATATTTACGTCATTCATGTATCACGTTAAATTAAGAGCAAATTTGTGTTACATACATACCCGCTGTTGCTTTCATTTCATGTACATATTGGTCGATTTTTTTAACATAAACATACGCTATTGATTCCCTTCGTGGTAAGTATTACCCTAATAGCTACTAACATGTAGTCCCATGGCAGGATTAGTTCACGTAGTCCCTGAAATAAATACATAAACTTAACAGCGACCTATCTACGAGTTATAATGTATATGTACAGGTGCAGTGGTTAATGGTTTACCATCGTATTTTATCGGAAAAGTTCGCATTTGCCATGCTCTTTTAATTAGTTTCAGTACCCATCGTACAGCCGTTTCGACACGACTCTAAATTGAGTCGCTTAACTTCAAACTCGGGTAAATCTAATTGTTTTTTTTTTTAAGATTTTGGTATTAAATAAAATGGAAAAATATAAATATATTAAAAAAAATTGTGTAGTTTTTGAGAAAAATACAGTTAAAATCATAATATTTTATCAATATCAGATATATCAATATGACAGTTTTTTTTTCAAATGTAGGTAAGTCCTTCTAAGCCAATCAGCGAAAGAAGTTTGTCCAACATGGCTGTCAGTATTTTTTTCAAATCTAGATAAATCCAGATCTGTTAAATCAAAATTATACAAATCCAAATTGAGTTTTTTCAAAGATGGATAAATTGTAATCGATTATCAAATGAAGATGATCCAATCAACATTTTATTTTTAGTAAAGAATGGATGGTTTTAATGCTAAATGATTTAGCCGATTTAGCCATAATAAAGAAATATTGCCTTTCAAATCACCGAATTAACGTTATTATCACTTTTTTTCAATTATCTCCCAAATGGTTAGAGTGGATTTATCTGAGTTAGAAGTTAAGCGACTCAATTAAACACTCATTTAATACAATACTTAATTGATTGGCACTTCTTGTACCGTCGTATGCCGATGGAGATCCGACTTTTCCCAATGGGAATACATTACGCACTATACCTGTATACCGTTTCATCGGCATCAGCATATCACACGTCGACGTAAGCACACCTAAAATTATTGTGATGCAGATGACAAACACAGCCCAAAATGGTTAGCATTCAGATACCTTATTATATTTTACATCTATATACCTAATAAGTAATGAATATAAAAAAATCTCCGTTATTAGCCTACACTAATAAATATATAACACTACTAAAATGAAATTATTTGGTGGTTACATCTTGTACATTACTTCTAGATGAGATTTACTTAAGCTTAAACGATACTAAGATCAGTTGCAAGTCAAAAATAGAAATCCTGTACCTTTCGTGAAAGTTTTCCACATAAAAAACGTCTGTACAGTCGCGAACAGGGTTTGTTTAGCCACAAACCACTGTTCATAATTTAGCCTTGTAATGCTATTCTGACATAATGACAATAAAGTATGTATAACTCGACTAAATTATGAACAGTGGCTTAATAACGCGATAGTACAACTCTATGACTAGACTTAATAAGCCAACGAAACGTTAATTGCGCCGAAAACTTAACACTCGGAACACCTTACCAACATTAGGACATTTTACTTAATGGTAAACTCTAGAAACAGAACTGACTACTACTTAGTTATTGCGTAAACAGTGTTTGTACTAAGATTTCTTGGTCGACATTCTGCATCAGTCTTCTATCAAGTCTAATGCCCTAACGCAGTAAAACCACCATTTCGCGTTCTAAACTAAAAGCGCTGTACCGTATAAAACTATTAAAAAATAAAATCAAGTTTAATGAAAAAAAAACTATGCTGCAATATGCTGCCTATTGTTGGTATGCTTCGATAGTTTTTTGTTGAAATATAAATTCGCGTCAAATATTTCTTGAGCGCACTATCCAATTCAGTTTATTTTCACTCTGTAATACATAAGTACTCTGCTAAGGCAGATATATTAATATAATAAAATGATACACAATATGATTTGCGTTGTAAAAAGCGCGCTCAGGCGCTTACATCATTTTCTTTTCAGACAGCGCTTTTAGCGTAAACGACCTGCGTCACAATGATATGAGCAATTACAAAACAGTTACAAGTCTAAGCGCCACTAAAAAGTTATAGCAAAACAACAAGCACATAAGATACGCTCATTAAGAGTCCGGGTGCCGTGCACTGCTTCTATCCGAAGTTTCTATAACGTGAAGGACAAGGGCCTTGGCTGGTGATACGAAACGAATTCTTATTCAGGATCTCATTTTATACATTTGTGAGGGTGCCAAGGCCCACACACACGCGTGAGGCGGCGACTAATACCACAGGGAAAGCATATTTCTGAATTTACTGTTCATAATATTATTACTACCCTTAGGGATATTTTTATTACTCTTTTGTACTAGTATTTAAAAATGCGTACGTTTATTTTACTCAATAAATTAATGCCACATTACATTTTGGTAAAAACATGCTTTCTCCATGATATTTGCATAATGTGAATAGGAAAAATGGATTTCGATGGACCAACTATCTAAATTCAAATCAATTCCTAATTTAGATGTATGCAACCAATGTTCAACTAATTTAGACAATACTGACCTCTCCTTAAAAATCCACCTTTGCGGGAATAGCTGTACCTATTAACTAAGCGCATACCATCAATTTAGTTCAAAACTCTAATAGATATTGTCGTTTACGCCCTTTACACCAAAAGGTGTAAGTGACACATATCAAATTATAAATATGTATCAAAACGTTTTTTAGAGCTTGGCTATTAATTAAATTCATTGTCAGTAAATTTATACATATTTGATATGCAAAATTGTTTTCCATGTCGCTTACAACTTTTTTGTACACTGGATAGCTCCTTTTTCGTTACTTCATTATTATCATACTACTCAATAAAAAATATCAATTTGAATTAATACTGTTGTTATTTAAGAGCATGTTTTTGCTTAAATAGAGTGTATGCGCTTAGGCCCACTATCCACGTAACGCAGCACATTTTCCATACACAATAATACTACAAACGTAGAACGACGCTGCGTTCCGTGGACAGTAGGGCTTAGGCTTGGAACTTCCCTATTCACATGATAACCGTCGCCGGTTTAGCGGTGGTACACACGTAAACGAAATCGTCAGAATCGAGGCGCGCGCGGCTTGGCTTGCGTTAGGCGGTCGCCACCTGCCAGACGATCAAATGGCTCTTGGAAGCCCGCTCCAGCGAACTGTGGCCGCTCGAGGAACCGTCCTCGGCTACCACCACGCTGTCCTCCATTTCTGAGTCGGCTGTGGAGTAATTGGCGGCGATCATAAATTTGTGTTTTGTGTGTTTAAGTGAAATGATTAGACACATGGCGGTTACATCACTAAACAGCAGGTGCAAATTGTCTAACGCACGAGTGTCCGTAATCGTATTTACCATCTATTTTACCATTGCCCTATACAGTTTAAACAGCTCAAATCATTTAAGCATAAATCACAATCACATTCTTCGTTCCTTTCTATCAAACGGTATTGGGTAACGGTTGCAAAAGATGGCGAATCCGACCAAGAGCCTAAGCGCGGTAGAAAATGCGGCCTCAAGTTTAAGTTTGAAAGTTGGTTCCATACAGAACTTGCACCTGGGTAAGGCTCCAAAGCATTTCAGCCGCCATGTCTTTGTGTGACCGAATCGACGAATATGTTCATGAACTAACTAAAACCGATCGCTTTGCTACCAAGAGGACCCCACACATCTGCCGCGGAGAAGCAAGTAATAACCTTCGCACACCGTACTTTTAGAAGTGCGCGTTGACAGCGTATTTTTTGCCAAAGAGCAGCCATATAACATGCGTGCATATCGCGTTTGTATCTATACAAACGCACGTCAACGGTGCGCTTAAAAAACGCGGTGTGTAAGGACCCTAAAAGATTTAGGTTTATGGACACATTCGTCGATTCTGGTACGGCAAAGACGCGCCGGTTCAAATACTTTTGTTTTACCCACTTACGATATCATTGTATACTTTTAACATTCCTTTATTAGTATCTAACTACTTTATCTAGTGTTGTTCAATATAGCACTGACGTTTAATTGTAGACACGCAATGTATAAGGAAATACATAACTCAAGAGAACAGTAGTGACTAGCTTGTTAGACGACACATGTTCTTAGTGTAAGTAACAATTGAATTAGTACTAACAAAAAATTACTAGTTCTCTTTAACCGTTATAGCAATATACACGCTAGCGAATATTTACCAAAGCGGCTCTCATTGACTATATAAGTTACACTCTTTATCTCATTAAGGACTGATCGCAGAAAAACCAACCGTTTCCCAAAACCCCCGTTCCAAAATAACAATTTCTTTTAACAACCTCACGCCTAGGTAGCATTATACGGAGCAAAATTGCGTACTCGCCAACAAACAACCAACGCCAAGTCAACGGGACCAGTTATAATTGTCTGTCGAAAGCTGCCAAGTAACAATCCGCGGAAAGGTTCGTTTTGAATCACACCACTGGTTGATGTCGTAAAGCCTGGTTTAAATTTGCCATATCCACAGGCAGGTACATTTTGACAGTTATAAACTGTTAGTTCCGATGGAGTGCCGAAAAGTTTCTTAATCAGGGCTACGGCATAGATGTCGCTAGTGTCGCTGCTTAAGTGGCTAAATAAGAAACAACACAAGCTGAGATATGAGGTGCATAGGAGAAATTCGTGTCTGTATCGTTGTCCAGCGGTGGTGTAGCGGTATAGCACACGGCACGGAATGCCGAGGACCTGGGTTCGATTCCCAGCGCTGGTCTTATTTTTCTGGTTTTTCTGTGCATCTATATTTCAGTTTGTGTTTTCGAGTTATAAACTGCGCTTAAACTAGATCATGCTTCGTCGGAAAAACTAAATGAATGCAACACCCTGCTTTGATGGCTGCTTCCAATTAAAGCGTTCGACTAACATAGATAAAGAGTGTATATTTACAATCAAAGATAACAGCTTCATTCGTATGAATAACCTGTGTACATATATAAATACGTCTTTTTGCAATATGTAAAGTTTCATTTCTTTTCTTCTGTGGCAATGAGAACAAAAATCCAATCACCGAACAATTACGCAAAAACCGTACAATTATTAAAAACTTATGACATTTACCACCTTTATGTTATTTTTATGAAAAAAATATCCCACCGCTATTGCAAGCACATGATGAAAAATTGTGAGGCTATTTGCATTGAAATAGGATTTAGGTTGGCAAATTTGCGTAACCGCCAATGTATAAGGTGCGAGAAATATCTTGCTGATTGCTGTACAGTCAAGGGCAAAGATATCGACACGGCCAAAGTTGCAAAAATATGTATACACGGCACACAAAAATGTGCATAAAGTCGTGTATACGTATGTTTGTAACTTTGGCCGTGTCGATATCTTTGCACTTGCCTGTTCTTTGCCGTGGTCAATAAACTTTCCAAATGTGTAACCACGCCGGCCACGCATTGTAAAGCAACACGTTCGGTATTTCTTTCACCATAAATAAGGCTATGGTAATGGCACTTAGATAGAACTTACTTCCCTTGGTAAAAATATATTCGTGCCAGTAACATTTATAATGGTGTCTTGGAGCGCAAGGCTGGTATTCCAAGTCAGTAAATAAGACGAGTAGCGACGGCATTGCTTGCTGGTAAAAGCGTTGGAAAGCGCACGCCGTTTCATAGCAAGCAATGGACTCTGTACTCGACTAGATACCAAATGCTATGCCAGCCTTCGCCGTCCACTTGGTACCGGGTTAGTATTTCATACCAGCAACAGTTAGCGGTGTAACCCAAGCGACTACATGCGGACCGTGATCAAGTTCAACATACCGGTTGGGGATAAATATATTTGTTTTAATTGCTTATATCCTATCAGGTACTCAGGGTTCAACAATCTGCCAAACAATGAGGTGGGAGGCTGTATCTCGAACGTCATCCGCATGCTCCTCTAATTGTGGGGAAAAAAATAAAAAAATGGAAAATTAAAAGCCTGCTTCGGAATTTCGGGTAAGTTTTTCTACTCCCGGATAATTAGTACGCCTGCTGTGTTGATGCAAATGGCTTATGTGCGAAGGAGACATTTGTATCAACATCTAACAAGTATACCAGTTAATAGTGATGGGTAATTGTTAATAAACGTTATCCCAGCTCGACATGATCCACGATAGTTCATTTTTAATACGCGCATAATTTTCACTTCTCGCGTTAAAAGATGGCACTTTATAGTATTCAGCATACTAGTGTTTAGTGCGAGCATATTGTACAGTGAGCAGCGGAAGTGGACGAGCAGTTACACACGACACTACTGCCAAGGTAATAAGAGAGAGTGTAGATCAATTTGAGCACCACAACTGCTCATCTACTTCTGCTGCTGACTGTACACATTTTTAAACGCAAGTATATTACGATGGGTCTCTGACGTAACCTCATATATAAAATTTTAAGAAATTTGAATAATCATTTTAGATACACAGTTCTTAAAGTAGATGTTCCAGTTTCATATCATAACTTACGAGGTTTATTAGTTGGTGAAAATATGAACTAAATATGCCCTCGATAAATTAAAGTTTGACACTACTTTGAAAAAAGCTTGTATCGCATATCTATTTATAAACTAAACTGAACCATAAAGCGCTTTGAATACGAGCGTTTTTTTAGTACTCCCTAATTTTGTCAGGCGAGGGGTTTTGCACGTCTTATTTTCAATCTGTAGGTACAATTTGGGCAAACAAACTATCGTGGTACATTTCGATACTTTTTTTTTTTTTTATTACGAACCGCAGTAGAAAAACTTAAGTCAAATCAAACAATAGGCACAGAACTTAAACATAAGAAGCGAGGAAAACCGGATCAGTACTGAAGCGTATGTTCGTCCACTGGTAAAACGATCGATTGTATATAGGCACTACTTTGAAAAAATCTCGTATCTAAAATCAATATGTCAACAAAATTGAACCTTGACCTAATGTTCATAAGGTCCACTCAGAAAAAATATCTGCTTTGAGATACGAGTTTTTTTAAAGTAGTGACGATATGAACCTTTTTCTTTACATAAAACTGATCGTGCTTGACCCCTATCTCACCTGATGTTAAGTGCAGATGAGGACCTAATCATCAGTAATGGGATTAGGTAGTGCCATTTCCGGTGAATGACCTTAAACGTTGTACAGAACATGGATAAGATTCGGGATTCCGGGACTCGTATTTTTTTCACAGAAAATATGCCAGTATGATTAAAGTCTTAAAAAGGTTCGTCGCTACATGATAGCTTTGTTACTTTCTTAAATATTCTTTGCAAAGATATTTTACAATTGAAACATTAGATTAACTTGCTTACTATCAATAAATTGTAACAAAAAAGAGAGTAGCAAGTATAAGTGTAGTCCGGTAAACCAAATTTATGTATATTGTATATATCTATCTATCTATCTATATAAATAAAAATGAATCGTAAAATGTGTTGCTAAGCGCAAAACTCGGGAGCGACTGGTCCGATTTCGCTAATTCTTTTTTTGTTGTGTTCATTACTGTCAGGAGAAGGTTTTTATGGAAGAAAATACAGAAAAAAGCAACGGGGTCGAAGCCGCGGGCAACAGCTAGTGTAATTTGAGAATGATGTACCTTATATATAAGATGAACTTTAAACTTTTCATATGAAATCTCGGGGTTAAATTAGGCACTACCTAATCCGATCACTGCTAATCATTATACTATTACCTGTCCCTATTATTTAGCCGAAACTGTATTGATGAAAACATTAATTGTAATGTTCAACTGTATTGATATTGCCAATGAGGGCTATCGCGTATGAATTCGCCGCTAGAGGCGCTAGTGTAGCGTGAGGTCTCCGAAATGTCAAATCTCATAGTTTTTGGGTGAGCTACGGGGTTTATTTATAATTAGAATAATTTTGTGAATATTTTGCAATATCTGAAATTAATTATGGCAAATATGCGTACCGGGGCAATGAATGTCTGTGTTTTGAGACAGTTTTGTCTTTCGGAAACCTTTGTCCTCCCTTTTTTCCGAACAAAACGGGGACTATGCAACACTGTGGCATGCTCGATATTTTTATGGTACGGTTTTAAGGTGTATTAAATATGATTTTAATCTAAACTTTGTTTTCACGCCCGTAATAACAGACTTTGAAAGCCATACTTAAAAACCTCACGCAACAGTGCGCCATCTAGTGAGACAAAAAACGATAGCCCTCATTCCCATTGGTTATTTAACCGAATAGTGGATACATCCAGTGATTAATGTTTTGCCGTCGTATTTTGTCAGAAAAGTTCGTATTTCTCAACTAGCTTACCGAAGCGAATTGAGAAAGAAAGATAAATAAAAACTTATCCGACAGAATACGATGAAAAAACATTACGCACTAAATCTGTACCTGGGCTGATGGGCTGGGCTGGGATGCTCTGATAGTCGTCAAAATTAAGCAATTCCGTTTAGAAAATTGACAGGCGTTACGAATAAATTTTAGGACCCGTTTTTGTGTGGAGAAAGTTCGTTCACCGACACTAAAAATGTCAAAAGCAATATAGCAACATTGTAAGGAGGTTCTACTATTTTTACATAACAGTAAAGTAGTGTAAACTCTCTCCGTACATTCTACATCCTTAATTTTTCTGATCGACACATGACTGAACGAACATCACCCATGACCAAAGTGGTCAATTACCTACTATCAAAACTAGAAGGGAAATTGTAACTTAATTTTTACAAGTCTGTATAAAAAAAGTAATAGGTAGTTCTCTCATTTTAGCAGTGGACTCGTATGGATGATAAGCGTAAAGCGTCAACACTACAAACAATCGAAGCGCAAGCTGACCGATAACCGCTTTGCAAAAACTTGAATAAATAATATTTTACCATGAGCCTAAGTCAGCACAATGAATAACTGTCATTTTTACAGCACAGCATGTCTAGTGTACGCTTCTATTAAAACGGAGCGAATCGGCGACGTGCATTATCGACAAAAACCTTCTCAAGGATCACTTTTTGTCACTAACTCGATCTTACTTTATTATTCGGTCAGGTTCGGCTATTTTTTTTTCCTTACCTTATTTCTTCCAATTTCGGCATGTTTTACTAATATTTTTTTATAAGTATGTATGTATTGAATATAAAATAATCCATATTTATTCTAAATATTTATTGATTTCGTTGCTTTTGTGTTAGCCAACATCTACCCTGCTTTTATTTTCTATTTCACTGTACTTATTGTCATTATTGTGGAGTTGAATAAATATTTGTAATGTATTGTCAGTTCCAATTCTCATTTTGCTCGGCCCCACTCCCAATATAACAACGACACGTGATAGGTCAATTCTGCACATCGCCATCCCGCTATGTCTCATTAAAAACGCACCCTTAGATGTCAGTGACCTTCTTTCGCATTTGATGAGAAACAAAGACTATCTCCACCGACTTGGAAAAAGAAATTGGAAAACCTTACTTGACATCAAAGTGCAATCGGCTACAAGACACCTAAAACATGAAGATTGCCGATAGCTAATGGTAAAATATTAGTACAGTAAGACTACGTGCATATTGCTTGTTTTGAAAAAATGTGTAGTAGTTTTCAATAGGTAGTCTATAGATGAAGCATAGTATGTGAAATAAAATCATGAACAATCAAGTTACGGTAGACGTCATCGCCAAAAAAAAGGCAACCAAATTTTAATAACAAAAAAAAAACAATAATATTAATATTTCGACCTTTATATCAGGTTGGAGTACGTGGCCAGTGTTTATTGAAATAAATTTTGTTCAAATATTTGTAACACGCATAATTTGCTATTATTCTTCAAAGCATTCCTGCAGCTAGTCCGCTTAAAAATAAACTCCACAATTCCAGCCGTCTTCCCGGGTCACCTCGGCTTTGGTACGGTTCAATCGCACCGCTTGGTGACTGGCTTGCCCAGTGCCCCGCCCATCAAGGATTAAAAGGCTTAGTAGATGTACTCACCTATCCTAAAGTCGATGTAGCCCTCCCCGCCGGAGACGACGAGCATGGGGTGTGTCGCGCGGCGCGCGGGGGGCGGCGAGGGGGCGATGGGCGAGGGGGCGAGGGGGCCGAGGGGGACGACGCGCCCGGCACCGCCACGAAGAACGTCACGGCGTCGCGGTGCCCGTGGAACGACAGCTGCGCGTGCGCCATCGAGCACCACGGCAGCGCGCCCGCCGGAGACGTCGCCGCGCCGGACGCTGGAGGGTTAACGGACAACGTCACAATGAGGGCTAAAAGACACGCGAAATATCGCTAGATGGCGTTAGTATCGTGAGGTTTTTTGACGTTACGGTCTTGCTTGCAATTGGCTAATAACTAAATGAGCCAATGAGGGTTATCGCGTATGAATTCGCCACTAGAGGCGCTAGTGTAGCGTGAGGTCTCCGAAATGTCAATTCTCATAGTTTTTGGGTGAGCTACGCGGGTTTATTTATAATTAGAATAATTTTGTGTATATTTTGCAATATCATAAAATTAATTATGGCAAATATGCGTTCCGGGGCAATTAATGTCTTTGTTTTGAGACAGTTTTGTCTTTCGGAAACCTTTGTCCTCCCTTTTTTCCGAACAAAACGGGGACTATGCAACACTGTGGCATGCTCGATATTTTTATGGTACGTTTTTAAGGTGTATTAAATATGATTTTAATCTAAACTTTGTTTACACGCCCGTAATGACAGACTTTGAAAGTCATACTTAAAAACCTCACGCAACAGTGCGCCATCTAGTGAGACAAAAAACGATAGCCCTTATTGCAGACAAGACCGTGACGTCAAAAAAACTCACGATACTAACGCCATCTAGCGATATTTCGCCTGTCTTTTAGCCCTCATTGATGGACATTTACACTCGTGCGCGAATGTGTCAAATCACGACAAGCGACTGTGAACGAGCATTGGCGCCTCGCTGATCGCTTCGTCTCGACTCTCGCTGCGCTCACTTTGGGCAAGCATCAAAGGACTTCATGACGAACGCGACCTCACTACGAGAGTGTAAACAGAAACTCATTTTTCATCGGATGGCATGCGAGACACAAGCCGATGCACGAGGCGATATACTATGCGAGAGTGTAAATGCAGTTCAACAGTAGGAGAACCCGCTGTGCCAGAGGCTACGGGGGTTTAACGACCTTGTAGATTTGATAACGGCTTTCTTCAACATAATAATGTCCATAAGAGTACCCGGAGGTGTCCCGATCTCGTTAACAGTCAACCTTTCGAGCAAAGCTATTGTATTCTATTGTGTCCTCAACCGCATAATACTGTTTAAAATTAACGGAAATATAAAATAAAAATATGTTCATTGAGATAACGACTTTATTGTCTAGAGCAGAAAGTGCACTTTAAAATAAATACACGTTCGCAGATAATACTTTTCCATGAGGCTGCTTGTCTACGACGCATTCAATTTTGAAAAACATTATCTGCCAACAAAGTTTTATTTAAAATTAACTCTATGGTAAATAATAAAATCGTTATTTCAATGAGCTACTTTATTATCTTATATTTCATTTCATTTTAAACTGAGTATTACGCGCTTGAGGACATAATAGAACACAATGGCTTTGTTCGAATGGTTGTCTGTTAACGAGATCGGGACAACTCAAATAATTACTACTATACCCTGCTGCTTTTCTACACAAATCAGGATTCTACGAAGTTAAAAAATCACAACAGCGCATTGTAATAGCCTAAAGCCTAAGATGGCATCTGTCTCGCACTTACCAGACACGCTTCCGGCGGGCGCGAGCGAGAGCGAGTTGGCGCCGGAATCCCGGCCGCCGCCCTCCGACAGCGGCACGGAGATGACGACGCCGTTGCTGGTGCCGATCCAGAGCCGGCCCGCGCTGATCAGCAGCGCCGTGATGCGCACCAGAGAGAAGCCTGCACACACCACAAATTATAAATGACCTGCGCCCGTGTTGTCTGACGCTCGCGATCGTAATCACGGTCTCTTTTTATCAGATTCCATACCGCGTGACAGAAGGAAGAGGTGAAATTGATAGTGATGTTAGACAGTAAGGCCTCTGGGACGGGTTGACGAGGTCTATCCCCAATCGTTTTGGGTCGAACGCATTCAGACATTAGTTGAAAGCTACGAGTATGTCAAGCCGAAAGACGTCTCCTGCTGAATGTAGTACAACTTGCCATCTGCATCACCGACTGTCCTGAACTCTAGAAGTATCCTCGATTCATCTAGTGGAGGCCAACCAACACTGTGCAAGGGTTCGTGGTCATCAGATATTTTTTTTCAGCAGCAACGGTTATCTGTTCTTCGAGCGATGTGGCCCGCCTATACATACATATTCTTCAAGCTATGTCGGTAACTCTAGTTCTTTGGCAATATCCGTATTTTGGTTTTAAATGTACATTTCGCATTATCTAATAACAAGTGTAACCTGCAATGATAATTGTGTTCATGTGGAAAAAAATAAATACAATTCTACTACCACAGTTAAAATGACGATCGTATTTCTTCAACACGACTTCGCCAGTAGTCTATCCAGATATAACACTGTGGCAGTTACTTACCCAGCTTCCCTGTACCGAGCATTTTGCTAACATAAGGCTCGATGTCCACGTCCTGTAGATGCTGGTAAGTATGGGCGTGGTAGAGGCGCAGAGTCGAGTCCATCTTTATTGACACCTGAAAACATTCTACAGTTGAGGTCAAATTATTTATCAAAGTATCAAAGTTATAGCAATATCTGGTTAGGAATACCTAATTTTCATTAAAAGAGCATAAATAATCAAGTCTTCTGTATCATCAAAACTGAACGTACGTAAATGTGCAATCAACCATTAAGGAGTTCCCTCAAGAGGAGACGACCTTGGCTGCAGCATCAGGTGGTGTCTTTCAAATAAACGCATTGTCATATAAATCGAACAATCATGTCAAGTTTTGTGTCTGCGCTGTCAACCATTAAGGAGTTCCCTCATGAGAAGACATTCCTAGCTGCAATATCAAGTTGTGTCTATCATATAAATGAATGCCATTGAATTGAAACAATCATGCATAGTATCGCATCTGTGCTGTTAAGTAATGAGAAGTTCCCTCCTGCGGAGACGATCCTGGCTAGACCACCAGGATGTCACTACCAGATTATTGTACGGTCACTAAATTTACAGAAGTATGGCAAATTCAAGTCAATCCGACCACTGGAAGCGGGTTAAATTTAGCTTCCAAGATTTGACCCATACTAATAAAGTAACATACTAACAGGGCAAGTTAAATAAAAGCTTGTAATGACAGATGTTATGATATAAACGAAAGTTAAGTGAACCTTAACAAACCCTTAACGGAAAACCGTATTCCAATTGACTAAAAATAACCAAGACCCAAACAGCTTGAAGTCAAGCATGTCAACTTATGAAATAGCCGAAGATTCCATATTATTCTGATCACGTACCGTCTCACACACCACACTTATAGCAGTAGCACTCACCCAGACGCCGTCCCCGTCGCAGGCCATCTGGCGCACCTGGCTCTCCTGGCGCGGGTGGGCCTCCAGCGAGTGCAGCAGCAGCCGCGCTCGCGCGTCCAGCACGTGAACCTTGTTGCGGTACCCGCACCACACGGTGCACCCCACCGCCGCCAGGCAGCGCACTGCGGAAGGGCACACACACATGAGCACGCGTGGACTTGTACGCCGCACTGTACGCACGCCGCCGTCTGCACGGCCGTACCCGAGCACTTGGGGTCCCCCAGCGTTAGCAGCCAGTACTGCGTGAAGTCCCACTGCCCGTCGGCGAGCCGCATGAACATCGCCACCGTCCCGTCCGCCAGCGCCACCACGCAGCGAGACGAGCACGCCACTATCGCCAAGATGGCATCGTTCAGTTTCACCCTGCAGACAAAAAAAAACGATTCATGAGAAAAAAATCTACACACCGCTCACGGGCTTCAGATCAATGAATATGCTCGGAGTTCGCCCAATCTCTCTCTCTCCCTGGTGGGAATCAGATAGAGTATGTCTAATGAAAGCTGGACCCAGCTATTATTTGAGTGGCAACATTATTCAAATGTCATGGGCAATCAGACCAAAGAGTATAAGAAAACAGAAACTTGAGCTTGTGCTATTATCTATTCTGTGCCTTGTTGAGTTTAGTACCTTTGCGTGTTAAAATAAAGATTTCTTTAGTTTTACCGCTGAAACAAGGGCGAAACAATCAAAAGTGGTGTGCCACAGATTATTGATAAGCAAATTAACACATGTAATAGTACAAGCAGAAACTGCCGTACAAAAGTGACGTTTAGGCATAAGAAAAATCGCATAACTCGTGTTCACTCGCACGCGTTGAGTCGCACTGAATCGAAGGCCTTGTTCAAAGTAGTTCAAATAGAAAAAAAGAGTGTTTAGATGCGGTGACCGAATTTGTAGGTTATAGTAGGCATGGCAAAATATTTTGATACTAATATCCCTTTCAGAACTGGTCAATACCGGTCAAACCAATTACGGTTCCTAAGATGCACTTTTTCTAATTTTATTTTGTTTTAAACATTTTTATATTCAACCTATCGTTGTCATGTGATAGACAGAGAAGCATAAAGTAGGCACGATTCTTATGCCTAATCGTCACTTCTGTACTTGTACTATTACTAATTCTATTGGTGATACCTGGTGATACCATCTGCAATTTTTTTGAATATGCCGCGATTTTGCAGGTTCAGCTATGATTAGCCAGACTCTAGATGCGGACGTTACAGCATCGATCACTAGGGCGTTCTTCGGGGGAAGCTTGTGTCCAGCAGAACGTCTTTTATCTGTCGCTGCCGACTCACCTTGCGAGGCACTTGCTGTAGTTGCCCATAGCCGAGTGTACGTAGAGGTTGCCGCTCTTAGTGCCCAGCCACATAGTCGCCATGACAGTGGACATCTTACGGTCGGGGACATCCTCGCGGTTGTCCGCTTGAGACTGCTCCTCCGCGAACGCGTCCACGCCGGGCTCGGGGGACCCTAGGTGTTCTGCAAAGAGTCGGCCTGTATTAAATAACTCAATATATCCTAGCGCTATAGTCTAGTAAACTATAACCGCTAGTAAACTATAGTCTAGTAAACTATAAACGTTAGCAAACTATAGTCTAGTAAACTATAGCCCCTTGTAAACTATAGTCTAGTAAACTATAGCCGCTAGTAAATTATAGTCTATGATACAGTTCGTGGTAGATCCAGGGTTAGTGTACCATTATTGACAGGCGTGGAGCTGAGCGGCGGGCTGTCCGGGGCAGTGGAGTCCGGCTCCTCCACGTTTTTGACGGTGGACTCGCGCGGCGGCGCCACCGGCTCCGGTTCCGGCTCTTTGACCGGCGTGCTCGGCGGCGTAAGGAGCGTGGCTTGCACCTGTATACAAAGTACCAGATTGGTCATCAGTCATTAGTCATTAAACAGACAGGTCTCATTAGTCATTAGAGACAAAGAACCATTAGCTTCCAAAGTCAAAGGGCTAAATTAGAACCGTGCGGGACGATAGCGCCACATAGCTGTGGGGCATATGTTGAAACAAATTTCAAGCGAGAAGTAAGTTAACATCGTAATAATTTCAATGAGTTTACATGATATTATACTATAGTAGACTATGCAGCCAAATTTTGGCCTATAGCCTCTCAAGTCAAGCAGTGAATGTGATTTCAAGGGAAGGATGTGTGCTCAAGCCCGGTTCCGCAGTCTTACCAGTTTAGTGGCTCCGACGACGACCTCTTTCTCTCCGTTCTCGTTCCCTCCGGCGCCGGGCAGACCGTTGCTTTGGTTGTCCATAGATTCGCTTTTACCCGTGTTGAACAGTGCCTGGAAACATCAGAGTGAATTAATATTTTCACCGCTCGCGGGCTCAGAGTCATATAGTAACATTTCTACTCGATAGCACTGCCAACCGTGTTTTGCGATAAGTCTGACCGCAGCGTACAGATCGTATCGCACTCACCTCGTGCCGCTCGTCCCCCCCGGCCATCCGCTGCTCGTACTCGCGGTAGTCCTCCGCGACGGCGCCGGGCACGGACGCCACGCACAGGATGTGCTTGTCGGCGAGCGGGAACGACTCCATCACCTCCGCCGGGTTGTTCGCGTCTATTATCTATAAAAAAAAATGACCAATGTTTCATTCCGAAATTATTTTAAACTCTAAAAAATTAATTTCATTTTACACCAAAAGGCTACCATAATACGATTTAATTACAACATTAACACTCGCTTAGTAGTCGCCTCGAGTCCCGCATGGCACCCGATGGATGATTTCTATTTTTTCTCTCGTGCTGAGATCGCGTTTGTCATTAAGTCTTTTGATTTGTACCCAAAAAATTGCTTCCGAACATTGCCCTGTAAGTTTTCGGATACAAAATACGTCTCGATCGCGTTCGCGTTAAAATCTCAATTTGTATGCAAACACGAACATCGCAAACGTTCCGCTTTCCGCTAGAGGCGCTGTTCGTGTTTCCATACAAATTGAGATTTTAGAGCGAACGCGATCGAGACGTATTTTGTAACCGAAAACTTACACTAAAGGTGCAGAGCGCGGCGCGAGCCAAACCGTAAATGCTCGTTCGATCACTTATGGCAACTTGCGCCTCGACTTCGTCTCGTCACTCGCGCGAGTCTAAATGGGCTACTCGTACAAGCCTAGCAGTTTCAATGTGTTGTCCGTCGTTACCATGACAACCCCCTTGGTCTGCGTGCTGGAGCAGATCCAGACGAGCGAGGACAGGCTCTGCTCGGCGCGGCCCGCGTTCTGCGTCGACTGCAGCTGCCGGTTGATCTGTTCCACTTCCGGTGAATGCAGCGTCGCTTTGCTCATTTCTTCCGCTTCGTAAAAAGAAACTTTGTTAACCTTCTGGACGCCAATAACGGATATACATTATGGTCAGAGAGTACTGTCAATGTGGTATTGATCAAGCCTCATTAAGACTATCCACACTCCACATATACCGTGATATTACCTAATCGTCATAGCATTCGAATCATCCATTCTCTTACCCAAACACATCGTGTTGTCAGACTTTTCGTCGTCTTTGGAGTAGAACACGCTCTCACCAACCATACAGCCGCCATCGGGCGTGCGGCCGCCGCTCAGGTTCACACCAGCCGCACACAGCAGCGTCATGCGCGGCTCGCTCTCCGCTATCGGCCTGCGAAGAAGAATATCAAATGAAACAAAAATAATCATAAAATTGTTTTAAGACAGTTTCATTGAATGTCCATAGTAAAATTGCAAGTGTATCAACATATAAAGATATTTCGTCGTGCAGTGTTAGTTCATAATTTATCGATTCCCGTAATAAAAATTGTAGCGGTCCCAATATAGATCCCTAGGGGACTCCGTAGCTAAGAGGCTGAGATGTGCTTCGATATTACTCAATTTTGATTATTTGAAAACGATTAGCTAGATAAGACTCGAATATTTTGTATGATTTGCCGGTTAGTCCTATATCATTGAGTTTGTTAAGGAGGATGGAGTGACTAACAGTATCGAATGCCTTTATTAAATCAATGGATCCAAGGCGTTTTTAGAGTCAATATTTGATTATCTTTGGTGACCAGATCAATAGTTGAAGAGGGTGAATTGGACTGTTTACGAAACTCATATTTATGCGTAAATAAATAGTCAATTACATTTAAATGGGTATAGAGTGGGCTACATATAACATAAAAAAATATGAAAATATTTTGTAGCCTTACAAACAGTTTTTATAAACTTGCCAGTTTACTTTGGGATCTTGGAAGACGAATTTAATCCATTTCCACTGATCTGATTGACCTAGAATTTGGTATACACAAGTAGGTTGGATGACAATGCAAGAACAGTCAAAAAAAAGGCTCATATTCTTCTAAAAGTATCTCCGAGTGATCTGATTTCAAAAACTGGGACATTTTGCCCAGAGTACCTAGCGAAACGTAGCCCGGTGTCGATAGTGCTAAAGGTGAGCATACCTGCAGAAAACTGGCACGGGCACTGGCACCCCACCGGAGGAAAGCGACGTGCATGGACTGGGCCCCTTCTGGCCCTGCCCGGTCTTGCCCGGGAGGCTCCAACCGTACGCCTGCGTGCGACCGTCTTCCTTGCGCACGTGGGCGCGGACCTGGGAACGATTAGCATAATCTGAGTACAGCCTCGCGGGTAAATGAATTATTACGGTAACACGCTACTGCAATCTTGGAATGAAGAACCGGCTATACCAGCAGTCGGCAACACCAGAGCATCGTCACTGCATACATAATATTCAGTATTTCGCTCCCACTATCGTTGTCATATGTAGTGATTCTATTCTCTTTGGCAGTTGTCGCGTCGCCTGTCTAAACTGCCCGGTCCTCTCGTGCCTCCTATAGTGATGGTCACCCAACGGTGTCGAAAAGAAGTATCCCAGTGTCCACGACTCATGCAGCACCATTTGACACCAAAGCTTGGAGTTTAGAGAGTCGCTTACCTGTCTAAACTGCTCGGTCCTCTCGTGCTTCCTATGGTGGTGGTCAGTCAACTGTGTCTCCAGGAAGTCGGCCTGTGTCCGCGAGTGACGCAGCGCCGTTTGGGGCGCGGTCACAGCGCGGAGGTGCGGGGTGGACAGCGGACGTTGGGGACGCTCGGTACTGAAATAATGCAGTTTGATCTTTGATAAAAAAATATTGATTCGCATGGAAATATTCAAAAATTACACACTGATTTTCGTTTACGTAGCATAGAGAACAACCGTGCGTTTCATATCTAGAGACTAAGCGTTGAAAATTATATAGACAAGCAAAATCCCGATCAAGCTGGAAAATCGGAATAAAAAGAAGACTGTGTAATATTCCATCCAGATCCAGCTATCTGCATGCTAAATTTCGTCTAAATCTGTCCACCAGTTTAAGCGTGAAAGAGTAACAAACTCACACATAGCACGCACGCACGCATGCACGAACTCACACATGTAAACTTTCGCATTTATTGTAGAATCAGATGATCAAATTCTCTGACTTATTAACAAAAACCTCGTAAGACACACTACACTATTCTGGGCAGACAGTTAATCTTTATACGGTGTTTGAAATGAAAATGAAATGAAAAATTTATTATTACACACAAGCAATATTACATTTTTAGTAGTATACAGTGGACCCCAAACTTTTTTTTTCAAGTATTTCGTTATTTCTAAAGTGTCAAACGGTTATAATATGACATCGATCCATTGCCTCGTCGCGACTTACAGTCACTAGCACCAATACACCTGACACAACAAAGTGTGCGGAAATATCTGAAACGACTATACTTCTAGGGCCAGTAGGACGTGTCAGATATTTTTGCACGCTCCGCTGTGGCAGATATTAATGCAGGTGACTGAACCGCACCACAAACATACACAATTGACACTGATAAATTAGGAAGTCTGTATGTGAATAAAGGAAGTCTTACCACCTTCACCATCAAGTTAAGTTTATCTGACAGATAAATGGGATGCTGTCTCTGTTTGTTTTGTTCGAATAGACGGAGACGGCTTCACATTTATCAGTCAAATAAAATTAATCAATGGGTGGTGAGACAGGCCCTTAGTATAACAAACTAAAACTGTTGCACTGTTTATTTCCGAATAAAACCAAATACAGTATTTTTTAAATTCGACTGGATGGCAAACGAGCAAGTGGGTCTCCTGATGGTAAGATATCACCACCGCCCATAGACACCAGGGGGATTGCAGATGCGTTGCCAACCTAGAGGCCTAACATGGGATACCTCAAGTGCCAGTAATTTCACCGGTTGTCTTACTCTCCACGCCGAAACACAACAGTGCAAGCACTGCTGCTTCACGGCATGATTAGAAAGCAAGATGGTGGTAGCAATCCGGGCGGACCTTGCACAAGGTCCTACCACCTGCTAGAGATAATGGAGAAAATTAATAAACAAAATAAGTACTTCCGATAAACAAATTACTTTGGATACACAAAAATATCAACACGAAAATTTGCACAAGCTTCAGCAAAGTAAAATAGCAATATTGCGCTGCGTACACTTAAGCGGCATTTAAGCAATTAAAAAAACACTTTTCATACAAGTTTTTCCAGGGGCTGAGCAAGTTCAAAGAACACTCCTTCAAATATTTCCGAACAGAGTTTCTAAGCAAAATGACCATCGGCTAATCGAAGAAGTGGATTGTCATCAAGAGATAAATTCGCTTCTGTACGGGTATTTCAAGTGTTTGCCAATCGTTTTAATTTCTTCGCTTTTGTATAATAAACGGTTTACACACATTCTTAACATCGGGTTAACCGTATACCCGTTTGTCAGCAAAGAAACAACATTCATAGATCAGACACAGGGGCTGTTTCACCACCCATTGATTAGTGTTAACTAATAAACTAATTTCAAATTCCATTTAGGGGCTGTTTCACCACCCATTGATACTAATCAATGACGAAGGTTAAATGTGATGCTATCTAGTCGAACAAAACAAATAGAATGGGTCATTAGTATCGGCCCCTAAATGGAATTTGAAATGTGGATATACTCAGCATGAACCTAGCGTAAGCAAAAAGATTGTATTTAAAACTAGTGATTCGCACACGTAAATCATTAGATCCAGCAGCTGAATTGAAATTTCGTTATTTTTAAAAAGTCCTGTGGGAAAACCCGAAAATTAAATCGTGGTTTTCATTGACGTTACATTAAAAACAACCATGTCGAATTTCATGACTCTTAAGCCCAGCGTTTATTATTTCGAGATTTTATCCTTATCCCGTGGGAATATCGGAATAAAAAGTAGCCTATGTTTTATTCCAAATGTCCAGCTATCTACATATCAAATTTCATCCAAATCCGTCCAGCCGTTTCAGCGTGAAGGAGTAACAAACATATTCACTCACTCACTCACAAACTTTCGCATTTATAATGTTAAGTAGGATTAAATGTTTAACAAAAATTCGCAATCGCAAGCACTTATCTACATAAGTATAATAAAAATATACAGGCACACTTTATTTGTTTGTATGTAGATGACATCTTTAACTACTAAACCAATTTCAAAACATCTGCACGCTCCCTGATACATAAATCGTGACTACTTTGAAAAATCTCGTATCTAATATCAACATGTCAACAAAATTGAACCTTGACGTAATAATCATAAAGTTCACTCAGAAAAATTAACGATTTAGAGGTACGAGTTTTTGTTAAAGTAGTGACGAAATATAGGACGCTTGTGTCGTTGAGGACAACAGTAAACTTAGGTATAATGGAACTGACAGTTAACAATATGAATTGGCATATCTTTCAATCCCATTCTTATTGCGGTTTAGTAATACGATGATGAATCAGGCTACTCAGGCAGGAAGATATTCGCAAAGCTGCTACATGTCAAAACGTAACCGTCCATTGCATGATTCAAGCAAATCAAATTTATCAATATAATGACCCTTTGTATCACCATCCATTGATTAATTTTATTTGACGGATAAATGTGACGTCTCTGTTTGTTTTGTTTGAATAGATGGAGACGGCATCACATTTATCCGTCAAATAAATCAATGGGTGGTGAAACAGCCCGTAAAACTATTCAAATAACCATAAAGTAGATAGACTAAATACTCGTATGTGAATTCAATGATTATTATACATCGATGAGAGAGAGAGAGTGAGAGAGAGTGAGTGTTTAGCCCTTCGTCTGCGGAAACTAAAAAAAATAAAGCATTCTAGTCTTATTTGTTTTAATAAACAAGTACACATTCTGCTGATTTAAATAACAAAAAAAAACAAAAGGTAGCTTTAAATTTGATACTGATCCGTATCAAACACAGGCAATGGGTTAGTCAAAGTACAGCGAAGACTTTTTCTACCAAATGAAATGAAGCACTGTCTAGATGACTTTTAAGTGTTGTAATTTTGGAAATTATTTAAGTACATTTAAACTTCTTTATTCATTGAGTAATTTGTACTTTTTATAGTACATTCGGCAGTTATTTTTACAATAAGTGCGAATTGAAAAAATTGGCATTAATCACTTTTTTACAATGTGTTTACTATTACTACTACTTTTTACAATTGATTTGTTCTTTATAAAGTACGCTAGAGTCACGACGATATCCCTGAAAAAATTAACTCTTCCTATCCCAAAATAGTTCTCTCAAAGTAATCTGTAAGATCTAAACGTACCTAAAGAGATTGCTAAAGAACTTCCAGATGCTCTGCTTGTTCTTCTTATCCATGGTGGAATCCACGCGACTCGCGCGCACCATTTCCGTCCAGCGCACTGCGTCTTGTAACTCCATGAAACGCTCCTGCAAAATACACATTTTATTCATCAACATATACGTCCTACTGCAGGGCAAGTCTCCTTTCAGGATATGAAGGCTTGGCCTACAACTCCCACGTTGGCCTAAAGCGGACTGAGAGCTTCGCACACACCACAGAAACGTTTCGTAGGTGTGTGCTGGTACAAGGAAAGGTCATGGCAAAATCACAAATCGTCGGAGATAGTGCAAATCCAAGATGGCGTTAGTGTCGAGAGGTCCGTTTGACTTTACAGTCTTGCTTGAGATTGGCTCAACTTTCACAGAAATCCTCATTGCAAGTCGATAGTATGTCCAACCCTGATTAAACCGTTAAGAACTAATGTAATGCAACTTGGGCGTTTTTCTTGCAAGTCTAAACTGGTCTGGTCATGGACGCTTGGCATAGAGCGTAGTTTACTAAAAGTGAAAGAACATTGACAAAGATATCCTTCTTAGGGCCTATGCTAGCTGACGCGGTTTGCACGGAGCGGGTGGCCGCCTGTTGAACAACAGAATGAGCAGCGCTAACTGCGCGCGTCACGTGCATAGGATTGTACCTGCCCCCGCGCCAGCTAGCGTAGGCCCTTAGAGCCTCTCCAACTAGTGAAGGTTGGCAGTCAGCTCCGCATCTCCTTCGATCTTCCGCGAGGCTCAGCTCTGCTGCCCTCATGACCAGCCCATTCCGGAATGTTTCACAGCCACAATTTCTCCCTGCGTCCGACAGCTGTTCCTGCAGCTAAAACCCCCAGTCAGTGAGTGAGCTCACCTTATACTGGTTCCTCTCCATCAGGACACGCGCCATTTCGACCCTGGTGAACCGTCGCCGCTGGGACATGGGCACGTCGGCCTCGTCTTCGTTCTCGCCGCCCGCGCTGTTGCTCACCGTCTCCTGGTGACAACGACTACCTATAGCATCCTACTTAGAGCCTTCCAATTTTAAGCTGAAAGGACCATTTCTAATCAAGTTGGAAAAAAAGGTTGTATTTATAATAACCTGAGAACCGAATATGCTAAATTCCTTAAAATGTATAATTAGACAATAAAACAAAAAAAATAGAGATAAGTAGATACTTCACTAAGGAGTGACGACACGGTGACAGTAAGTTTCTTTAGGCCATTACCGGTTGAATTTCTTTTTATGTTTTGAACTGATTTGAAATTTCGTTCGAATGGAAATACTTCCAACTCGGTCCCATTGTAGAATTAATCAATTTGTATCCTTATAATCTCCTTTTTTACCTTCAACCGTCTCAACTCTTCCTCTAGCTGCGTCACCCTCTCCCTGAGCTTTTCTCGCGTCGCGCACAGGTTCGCCACTTCCTCTCTCAATATCTCTTGTTCTCCAGTCAACTCGTCAACCTTGACGATTAGGTCGTCTTTGACCACATTCAGGGCATTTCTGGAAAAAAGATACAGTAGGTATAAAAAGGACATACGTGATTAAATAGGACTTGAAACCCGCGTTATCCGCACTCCGGGTCTCGCTTAACATCTGATTGAGGAATCTGAATCAGTTTTTTCAACCTGTGGGTCGTGACCCCCCTTGGGGTAAAAACAATTTTTGACCTACCTTTACATATAAAAGAGTTATAAAGGTTTGAAATTCAAGATTAGAGAGAGAAAGAAATACTAGCATGTAACGTTACACGAAAGTAGCGCTATGGCAACTGTATAGAGAAAATAGTTTTAAAAAGAAAAGGATTATTAAAAAAATAGCTGTAAATTCAATTTCAAACCGAATTATACTATTTTGTTCACTAAAATTGGCTGTTTATGTATATTTTCATAAAACGAGTAATAAATAGGATATGGAAAATTCTGGACTTGTCGTCTACCGTGTTGTGCATTGTATTTATGGTCATCACATATTGGGACAAAAAAAAGTGCCATAATCATTCAAGAAACTTCTTGCAATCAAACAAAATTATTTTGGTTTACTTACTTTGTTGCCAGCAATTCGTTGTTTTCCAAGATTAAATTCTCAACCTCTTTGCCCATACCTGTGAATAAACAACGGCTTAAAAAATCAGAAGATTGGCGATTGATCTATGCCTGAGTAGCAGCAGCAGAGTTTAGTTCGTTACATTATATATGGACTCGTCGCACACGGTACACGGTTGACGCCGGTGGCCGCCACACGCTAAAAATCGTCGCGTATATATAATGTATGAAAACTACAGGAAACCCTAAATTGTGTTCTTTAACCAAGAATCCACCCAGTTAAATGCAACTCGAACGATATGGGTGACACTCTTTCCCAGCCCGGATAGTACCGACATGGAAATACCGACCCTGTTTTCGTGTACACGCCCATAGAAACTTACATGAGCCTCTATGGGCGTGTACACGAAAAACAGGGTCGGTATTTCCATGTCGGTATTATCCGGGCCGGGAAAGTGTCACCCAACGATATTTCTCGCAGGTCTAAACTGAGCTTTAAGTTAGTTTAGTTAAAAACAACGATTTACTCACCGAAGTAGTTGTCGTTTACTGCAAGTCAGGTTTTGTTAGAGCATGGAATAAATTAAGAATGTATTAGCGTGAAGCGAACATTAATCGGTTTATTCATGGTAAGCAAGTATAAACAGGCTAAAGTTGTGTACAGTCAAGGAAACTGAATCGCGTGCCAGGGTGGAACCATTGTGCTCCTAATGCCACATTGACATTCCATACACTTGCCAAAAAACGGCTAAATTGAATAAGAAAAGGTTCCACCCCGGCGCGTGATTCAGTTTCCTTGACCGTACATTGGAGTATTTTTCAATGACGAAATTTATTGAAATACGTATTGACACTACCGTTTGTACAGTCACGTCACGAGATTTAATTAGGGACCCACTTAATATCGAATATCTGTCGTTTTGTATGACGACTCAAAGGATTTGTTCACGAAACGGGTCCCAAATTAACACTCGTGACCGTAACTTAGCGACCCTTGTTAAAATGTTTATAAAAACTATAAGAACCAGCTAGTTTGTAATTTTCCTTTTTTTTTCAAAATTAAAAACACAGTACCTAACCGAAGAGGCAGTAACATGGTAAAGAAGTTAACGTCTTTGACAAGTGACTAATTTTAACATCGAGTCTTTCTATCTGACGGTTAACATTAACAGGTTTCCTGTCCCATGAGGCACATGTGCCTCATGGCCTGTGGTGTAAATAATGCAGTTGTTCTTCAGACAAATAATAAATTTAATTACGTATTATAAATATTATTTAATTTTTATTCTTGAACCACATTAAGATTAACAATGGAAATTACTATGGAGACATTACATTGGGGATATTACATTACTTTATATGCTATGGGGACGTGTCAAAAGAACGCTGCACATTGCTTCGGGACAGGGAACCTGTTAACTTTTTAATTTAAACCGCATAGTGTTTAAATATAATATAATATTATTATTTTTTACTATCATAGGTATGAGTTGAGAAATACTCCTTGTACTAAATAGTAAGAGGAATAGAAATTTCACGCCAGCTAAAAGTCCAACGCAAAAAAGTAATGAATTCATTTCGTGTTAATTTCGTATTAATTATAGCTTTAAAAAAATACAGCGACTGTAACTAAACTTTGAAAAGTGGGCATCCATTAATAACGTGAGATGTTTAGGGAGGGAGAGCATCGAGCCAAATCTCACATCTCACCAGGGGGGCCCTCATTTAGTTAATGATAATGTGCATCCCCAAATCTATGAAAACACAAAAAACGTGCGCATTAATAGCAAATTGATTAGAACAATTCTGGGCGGTAATAATATAGATACAATTTTTATTCCTCTTAGTATTAATTAATTAAACATTACATTAAGGCGTATTTTAATATTATTTACATACATAGCATAACATAATGCCGGCAACGACTTACCAGATGATGCGTATTCGCCAGGGTGCACCCAACTTCCTGTTTGATAAAAAAAATAGTAGTCGTTAATAAATAAGTTACAGAAAATTTTTACATACCTACCTAATTGTCATCCTACTTACATAGATATATATATATATACCAAATTTCAAGTCAATTGGCATTGATCACTTTTTTTAAATGTGGTCTAATTCCAAAACCATTTCGAGGAATAGGTTTATTAAATCATTTAATAACATTTTTGAAAAAGTTTGACCTTTGTTTGACTTTCATCGTAAATAAACGTTATATAACGAATCCGCCTAATTCTAACACTGCCAGGTGACAGAAGACACTACTTTTTTTTAAATAATAGTGATGGGCAACGAAAAACGTATTTTTTAACGCCATGACAACTATGGTTAGCTATAATTCCGGTAACTTCTTAATAGGGTAAAAATTTTAAAACGCAACTAAAACCAAAATCCTTCAAATAGGAGTCTTAAATTCGCCTATTTTATGAAAAAATAAAAATAAAAATAAACATTGTTTTTTGAGACCAAGGCCAATTGGGCCACTGGAAGATTTGACATAAGTACATAACAAACAGTCGTTTGGTGTACCCCTGGCACCACGCCTGAAGTATCCCTGGCTTAAGCTACGTTTCCACCAATGTTGTACGAGGATGTGTTGCAAGGAACATTCCTACACAATATTTTTTACATTAACCAATAGTTTACGCATCCTCGCACAGCACATCTCTGGTGGAAAAAAGCTGAGCGGAGCGAGGCGAGGTAAATGAAACGTTTCTATTGGTTCATGAAAAACACATTCCTCGCAGCACATCTCTGGTGGAAATGGAGCCTTAACCCGTCGCGCGACCAATGACTTTATTGGGTAATTTTGGACTAGTACCCTATGTTAAAGGGTGATCGAATAGTAACAAAAATTGACTAATCACAAGTACGTAGATACGCGCCACTGTGGCGCGCAGGGCGTTCGACGGGTTAATGAGTCCACTCGCGGTGGAAACCGTGCTTAATACTTTCGATGTTCTGTTGAGGTGATCTTACCAGTGATGTCAGCGCCATCATCGCCCTCAGCCATGCTGGCGTCCGTGTCATGGAACGCCAGCTCTTGGTACAGGGTGTTACCGCTCCGCTTCTCGCTCTTGGTTTGAGACTTGCTCACGGACGAGGCGTTGGGCGGGGCGACGGGGGACGTAGCCTGCCGGAAGGAATAGTATAATGTAGTGTAGGAATAGACATAGAACATGTTAGAGGAATAGACATGTCACGCGAGCTTAAAAATACGACCGCGCACGTGGCTGAAAAGACATATGTTCATTTTAACGCTTTGGGCTTAAAACCACTAAATCTCTTAATACCTTAGTCACTAATACCCTAATTTTAAATGATAATAGCTCATAATACCTAAAATTGTCAAATCTCTTGTATTAAATAAGCGCCACTATGACGACTTAAAATGTCATATTCTTAAATCCCTCGCGATGGAAACAATTCATTCAAACTTTCGAATGACAGAAATGACAAAATATTAAAACAACTCAACCGCCATCATCGCCAAAATGCCATGCTCACGGAGGTGTTCGAGAAACGATGTTGATTATTAACGTACATTTAGGTATTTTAACTTTTGGTTGTTTTAAGCATATGTTGTTTTGCCATGAAAGTGATTTTGAAGTTTAGGTATTTGAGACTAAGGTATTTTGAAATTCAGCCTGCCGGTGTTATAAGATAACAATATTAGGCATTCTGCAATTTAGGTATTTTGAGACCAAGAAGTTTTGAGATCTAGGAATATTGATAAGAAGGTAAAATGCAATTTAGAAGTTATAAGCCCAAAGCATTTTAACAGCCCAGTCTGTGACGAAGATAAGTTTACCGAACGTACAATACCTACATGGAAATACCGACCTGATATTTCGTGTACACGCCCATAGAAACTCTTGTCAGTTTGATACCAGTCTGTATGGGCGTGTACACGAAATATCGGGTCGGTATTATCCGTGCCGGTAAACAGTGTCACCCATGCATGAATAGGTATTGCAGAGAGTTTGCCAGACAAGGTTTAATCTGTTACCACATACCATAGACTTTTGGTAATTTCTATAGAATTTATTTAGGATATTTTGGAAATCTGTGTGAATAAAGCTCAGTATCATTGCCTGCAAATTTGTTTGCATATCGGAGTCGAAAATTAAATTGTATTTTTTTTTTGAGAAATGCTCAGGTAACGTCCATTTCTTTTACGCATTACTAGTAGTTACATGTTTATCACGTTCCTTTTTAGACATAAATTCACCTCAGTACTACTATCTCGTCTACTATTGTATTTTTATACCGTTACGCGCAATAATTTGTTTGCAAAAAACATTCTACTAATAAAGCAGCAAAAAGGAACACATCGGTATAATTTCAATTCATCGCAAATAAAAACTTAAAAAAAACGCATTTCAAAATCCGAACGTCACGCATGACATCGATCAAAGACATCACGAAAGGAAAAAATGAAAGGCGCTAACCGCACCGCAATATTTTTAATTTTAATAATAATTAAACGTGTCCTTAGCATACAATGCTACCAATGCAGCACAATGACCACCCGATCATGCTTCGCCTACAACTTGGGTAAAGAACATTTGAGGGAATGCGAGAACCGTACAGTGCGTGCAGTGTGCAGGGCACTCACACAAGTGCAATTCTACACACCAGAACAAGAGATTACTATAATAAGAGAGTGCGCCTACCAATACGCTGCGATGGGTTGTGTGCAGTCTAAGTTCAGTGACGTACATTACTCGCTGTCCTGCGAGTGCGACCAAGACGGTTGCAACAGAGCGCGCGATGGATACGTCACGTGGATCGTTCTTCTAGTAATGTGTCATTTGTTTTTATGAGCATAGTATTGTGTATAAAGGCAAAACAATTACGTGATTTTTAAGTGATATTGAAGAGTAAACTACAGTAATTATAATGTTTTTTGTTAATCCTTTCAATCAACAAAATAAAATTACCCGAGTCCTAACTGAGCAAATTACTGACGAACTGACGCTTTTATGCATAGGTCAATAGCCGGCCAAGTGCGAGTCGTGTTCACACACTGAGGGTTCCAAACAAATTGAAAAGCAAGCGAAAAATAAGTCTAGTGTTGTATTGTATTTGTATGAAATAGGTACAAAGTATTTTTTTCATAGAAATACTATTTTTGGATTTTTTTTTGCTTTACTGTGACTTACTATTTATTTTGCGGAATTAATTAAGTTATTATTTTATTCCGCTGGCTTTTGAGACAACTGGGTGCTGGGGGTCTGGGGCTAAAGCCTACGTTAAGGAGGTAGGGCGTCGTATTAGCGAGAGAGGGTCTGACGCTAGCGCGGGTGTTTTCTGGCGCAAAGGTTTTCCATCGCTATTCAGCGTGGTAATGCGGCAAGCGTGATGGGCAATTTAGTGCCCGGGGCAACTCGAGGGGACTTCTTAACTCCACTTGAAGATACTTATTTTTAAGTGACATCATCCCACCGCTGGGCACAGGCCTCCTCTCAGAACAAGAGGGCTTGGGCCATAGTTCCCACGCGGGCCCAGTGCGGATTGGGAACTTCGCACGAACCATTGAATCGCTTCGCAGGTTTGTGCAGGTTTCCTCACGATCTTTTCCTTCACCGCAAAGCTCGTGGTAAATTTCAAATGTAATTCCGCACATCAATTTTGAAAAACTCAGAGGTGCGAGTCGGGGTTCGAACCCACGACCCTCTGCTTGAGAGGCGATAGGTCAAACCACTAGGCCACCAGGGCTTCGGTTTTTTTTAAGTGACATAGAGAATGATATTTTTTTCCACGTGTTAGAAAAAGTATCTTATATATATCTTAACTGAACTTACATAACTAAACCGGCCAAGAGCGTGTCGGACACGCACAAAATAGGGTTCCGTAGCCATTACGAAAAAATTAAGTAATATTTTTCCAAGGATTTCATATTTTATACGGAATCTTCCAAGTTTAGGTATATTTTATACCTTAGGCTGCTATTTAAGAGTAAAACTCATAATCATTTTCAAGCAAACTTAGCCGTTATAGTTTTCCTTGAAAGTTTGATATACTTACTACCATCCCATTATATCATATCATCTATATCTGCTCGATTTTAATGAAAATTTGCACTTAAAACAATTAATCGAAAAATTGTCTTAGCAAACCCCTAATGGTTTTAAAAGACCTATCCAACGATACCCCACACTATAGGGTTGGATGAGAAAAAAATATAGGACAGGCTCGTCGGGCTGCCGGGGATGCTCTCGATTTAGCATTACTCAGACTGTGTCAGTTACGTTAGATCTTCTGCGAGTCTCTTCATTTCTGACTAGACCACGCAGAGAACCGAGGTTGTACGCCTTTGTCTTACCTGGCTCTGTTGCGTGATGGGGTCAGTCTGATGGGCGCGCTCGACGGTCCTTCTGTGTCACTTATGTTGTATCTTCTGTGACTCGTTAATTTGACTAGACCACGCAGAGAACCGAGTCTGTACGCCTTTGTCTTACCTGGCTCTGTTGCGTGATGGGGTCAGTCTGGTGGGCGCGTTCGACGGTCCTCACCGCGGCCAGTTCCGAGCCGATGGTGGGCGACGGCGGCGACGACGACAGGCTCGTCGGGCTGCCGGGGATGCTCTCCGTTTGCTCCACGATGTGCACGGAACCCTCAAGGGACGCGAACCCGAAAGATATCGGGCCTGAAAAAGACGTTGGTTTTTACGAGCTATTACCGAGGCAGTGAATGTTTTGCCTTCGTATTTTGTCGGAAAAGTTCATGTTTCCTTTCTCATGTTAATGCTTATTATTACAGAAGCTAATACGGTATTTGACTATTTTGTATATGTTTTATAAATTAAAACTACACAATGCCTGTTATCGAATAGAAAAACAATTTTTAAGCTACCTTTACAAATAACAAAGTTATAAAGGTTTAAAATTCAAGATTAGACAGAGAAAGACATACTGGCATGTGACGTCACACGCCAGTACCGCCATACTTGCTGCATAGAGAAAAGCGTTTGAGAAAGAGACAGGTATATAGATTTTTCAAAAAATCACTATGAATCCAATTTTCAACCGATTTAAATTTTCTCTTCGCTAAACACTATCTGTATATCTATATTTTCATAATAATATTAAGATATGGCAAAATCAGGAGTTGTCAAATACTGTATTGTCTCCGCAAGCCGGCACTCTTCAATGGTTGTATCTATGACAATGCAAGTACAGGCATCCTACAGAACAGACAGCAAATAAGACCTGTTTTTTTTCTAAAACTTTTTTAAAACTAATGAACTAAAAGAATTTCCTTGCTCACCCGCGACCTTACGATACTTAAGCTTATGCAAAGCATGCGTGTTCATGCAGTTCCTCCACCTCCACATTGTAAGAACACACACAAATCACACAAACCCATCAATCACCACAACCGTACCATTTGCTAACAACTGGTAGCATGGTGTACGGTTGTGTCACTCAGAAGATGAGCTCTGGTTGAGTTCGAAACGCGTCAGTGTAGTGTGGTGGTGGTGATAGATGGGTTCGTGTGATTTGTGTGTGTTCTTACAGTGTGGAGGTGGAGGAGCTGCATGAACACGTATATTTTGCATAAGCTTAGCTATCGTAAGGTCGCGGGTGAGCAAGGAAATTCTTTTAGTTCATTGATATGGACCTCCGCAAAGTAACGCCTGATTCAATATTTTTTTTAAAGCTTTCAAAGCAAAGGTCTCACCACTGGACCTGCCGACGGGGTTGAGCCCGAGCCTCCCCCGCACCTCGCTCCGCTCGCTCGCCGTGCTCATGAGGAGTTTCGTCCGCTCCATATAGTCCATGTGGGTCTTGAACAGGTCCGTGTAGCGGACGTGGAGCTTCGCATATTCCTGACGAAGACAGAAACAATTACAATGTCTCGGCATTTTACAAAAAAGTGCACCTTTCTTTTTTTCAACTTTAGAAAGAATATGGTTTTTCTACTCAGAATCAAGAGCACAATCAATTTTGATAGTTTAAAAAAAAACATTCAAAAACGTCAATTTTGGTGACTTTTTTTTCATAAATTCGACATGGGCGTCACAAGACTGACTAAGTGACTAAAAACTAAATGCATTTTAAAAGAAAAAGTACACTTTTTTTTTTCAAAACGCCCGTTTTTATAACGAAGCCTGCTCGTTAGTAAATATACTAATGGGCTAGTTTCCTAATAAAAATTAAATTAGTCAGTCAACAGTCGGTCGCATCGAGAGATTTAAAATGGATATAGAGTGGTTAACATCTAAGTTAAAAAAATAATAAATTTTTCTTTACATACATTTTCTACACGTATAATTTGATTGTGTAGGTTATAACGTCTTAGTGTATTATACTTCATAATTATGATTTGACATTTGTCACTAATAAATAAAAGGTACACTATTTCATTAATACAAACATGTCACTTATTAATACAACAATTTATTGCCACATCGCGGCATCGGCAGCATTCGGAAGTAGTCGAGAGACCTGAATTTTCATGATGGGAACGGATTATTCACTACATAATATACTCTATAGTATGCACCTTGCAAGCGTATACACCTTGGATCAGGTCCGAGAAAGGTGTATACACCTTGGATCCAGACTGAGTAAGGTGTATGTATACACCTTGGATCCGGTCCAAGAAAGGCGTATCCATCTTGAATCCGGTCCGAGTAAGATGTGTACACCTTGGATCCATTCCGAGTAAGGTGTACCTATACACCGTGGACCTGGTCCGATTAAGGTGTATAGTATAATTCACCTTGGATCCAGTCCGAGTAAGGTGCATACACCTTTGATCCGGTTCGAGTAAGGTGACACACCTTGGATCCGGACCAACGTTTCAGCCAGTGACGTCACGAAGCACTCACCACTTTAAGCTCGTTCTCGCGCTCCTCCAGCCGGCTCGCGTGGTCCAATGAGTTCTTGTGCTTCAGCTCCAGCATACGAACGATGCTGTCCAGCGATTCCAAGCGGCTGGTCAGCTCCTTCCGCTCGCCTTCGTAGTGATCCTCGGCTTCTAGAAGCTGGGGACAGATGAAAAAATTAGAACGTCGTCACTGATAAAAAATAGTATAAAGTATACATGAGAGAAGTAGTTAGTTTAAAAAAAATATATGGCTCGAAATTCCAAGTTCTTATAATACGGTCCCTCTCCTTCTCCTATTAAATACTATTAACTTGAGTGGGATGAAACGATACAAAGTTCTAATTTCGATGGAGTATAAGGCCAGATACCTATTTACAGAGGATTGGTCTTGGCATCGTATTTACTATAATTGAAGCGAGCAAACAACAAATCATTAATCTTTTGGCGTCGCTTATAACTGTCTAATTTTAACACCGAAGACTACATCTTTGTGCAATATAGTACAGTCTAGGTTGTTGTTTTGATTTTGAGAATAATAATTGTTTAGTAATATATTATAAACACTGTGGAGCTAACTTGGAATAACAAAGATCCATTGTGAGAAGCATGATGGGACTAAGAAAGCTGGACAAAGAGATAAGAGAAAAACTAAGTAAGAGTAAAAAAAATATAGAGTAATAGATGTTTTTGCTCAAATAAATCAAATAATAAAGACATAAAACGTGGAGAGTGGACACATGATCCGAAATCCACAAGAAAAATGGAGTAAAAATGTCTCAGATCGGTACCCCAGAGATGAAAAATGCTGTCGTTGACTGCGTACACATGAACGCACAGATATGAGTTTGTTACTTCTTCACTAAAACGGCTGGACGGATTTGAGTATTTGTCATGGGCTGGACGTTTGGAATAACACTTAGGCTACTTTTTATCCAGATATTCCCACAAAGTCCATGTAAAATTACAAAATCTTAACGCAAAGGGGGAAAGGATAAATGCCGTCTCTGTCTATTCGAACAAAAAAACAGAGACGGCATCACATTTAACCGTCAGTTAAAACTAATCAATGGGTGGTGAAACAGCCCCTAAATCTAGCGACATAAAATTTTGCATGGATGTTTACTTACGACGTACTTAAATGAAATCATTGTGATTTCTATGGGATTTATTAAAATCCCGGAATTTTAATTTAACTGCCTGATCTAATGATTCCCAAATCCAATAAACTACTAAAGCCTTTTCTAAGGATCTGAGGGCACGGTAGGCCCCCGTCAAGCCAAGCACAACCAAGGCATGGCCGTACCATACTTTTCTCGAAACCATTCAGGCTATTTTCAACCTCCTGTAGGTAATTTTGTTATGGCTAAAGCTAGAACCCTGAATTTTCAGGGTTCCAATTTACCTACATTGTCTTATGAGACTTAGATATAACTATTATCAATAACATTCAATTTGAACATGTAGCTTAAGAACTGTTACACGTCAAATATCTTTAACTTGAACAGAGGCGTAGCAAGGTTTTCCGAAACCCAACAACAAAGCCAATACGATAGTCTCATTGACATCTGATCCCTCTCTACAAGTCACAGTATAACACACACACACACACACAGCCACACAGTATAGTCACAGTATAGTCACAGTATACAGCAGAAGTGGATTAACTTGCAGCGTTACGGAAAATTACGTGTCAATAGTTGACAGTCGAATGTAGTGTCGGGCACACCTTCATCGGAACCATATACAGGGTGTTTGGCAGATGGACACGTGGCAGAAATTAATAATATTGTAAATCTGTTTAAAAAAAATATATAGCTCGTTGAGTTTCTTGCCGGATTCTTCTCAAGAGAATTGACATTTATAAGTGCTTGTTATAGCATAAATTGAATAAAGATATTTTATGACTTTGACTTTGAAAAGAAAATCCCAGATTTTCGGAAATTCATTTTCAAATAATTTCTTCTACGATCTTTAAAAAAAATCTTTAGCCCCAAGTGTTCTTTTTATGCTCGACCACGTTGTACCATCAGTTAAATATGTGGCCTGTACCACCCTAAAGTTGATAATCGTTTGCATATCACAAAACAATAATGCCAATAGACGTGACTGTCAACTTGAAAGTTCGACTTTAGCGACATATTCATTTGATAAGAACATGTTTAATAATTGATAGACCACTTATTTGGCTGATGGTACCTATATGGCCCCATCTATCCCCTATATACATACATTTATCCATCCATCTGCCAAACACCCACAACACCTTCAAGCCTTCAATAAAAGAGCGTACATTACAGCGTTGCCGCGGGAATATCGTGATAAAAAGAAGCCCATGTGTTATTCCATATATCCAGCTATCTACAAAAAAAAACAGCCAAATCCGTCCAGCCGTTTTAGCGTGAAGAAGTAGGTAACGAGCACGTGAAGCACGCGCACACACACATCGTCATCAGCCAAACTAAAATTAAATAAAAAATTACAAATTTCTTTTTTTATAACATTATCGCACTCATGCATGAAGTTAACGAATAAATTTAATACCAACCAAAAGTATGAAGCCTAAAAAATGTATAAACATTGAGTTGTCTACTTTTTTCGTTGCGTAACAACTGGGTAGGCAGGTATACATCGATACTACATAGTTATTGTCGCTCATTAGTTTTATCGCTTTTCATTGCAAAACGATAATTTAGGGTTACCTAGGTACAAGTTTTTTTTCATACTTTGACTAGGTATTTTTAGGGAACCCACCCGACACATTATTTTCATGCTAAATTGACTACAAAATTATTTTCATCCATTACATTATTCCATCCGTTTAATTCCTATAAACCGTGTTTTTTTTCATTTCCATTAACTTCGGCAGTACATAGATAGAAATCACATGGAAATCGCTTTTAGGCCAAGTTGAAAAAAAAATTTTTTTTCTTCATGCAATGTACACATTTCATAACTTCAGTCATTGCTGAAGGCCAAATGAAATTGACATATGAGAGAGACATCCAAAAACAGGCGAAGCGTTTTTTATGAAAACATAGCTAAGTACCACCACAACGTACTAGCTTTCACGAAAAACCTCATCGAAATCGGTCCATCCGTTTCAGAGCCACGATGTCACAGACAGACTTGGCGCGAAACTTTCAAAACTACTTTATTGAATCAGGCGTTACTTTGCGGAGGTCCATATCAATGAACTAAAATAATTTCCTTGCTCACCCGCGACCTTACGATAGCTAAGCTTATGCAAAATATGCGTGTTCATGCAGTTCCTCCACCTCCACACTGTAAGAACACACACAAATCACACAAACCCATCTATCACCACCACCACACTACACTGACGCGTTTCGAACTCAACCAGAGCTCATCTTCAAAGAAGATGTAGTGTGCGCGTTAGCAAATGGTACGGTTGTGGTGATTGATGGGTTTGTGTGATTTGTGTGTGTTCTTACAGTGTGGAGGTGGAGGAACTGCATGATCACGCATATTTTGCATAAGCTTAGCTATCGTAAGGTCGCGGGTGAGCAAGGAAATTATTTTAGTTCATTTTCAAAACTACGTCGTGGGTTAAAAACTCATGGCAACTATGAGAAGACACTAAACATTACAACGAGATAGTATAAATCAAACAAGTTAACTAGCATATAATAATAGAAGCTGTGGTGGCCTAGTGGTTTGACCTATCCTAGCCTAGTGGTTTGAGGCGTCTCAAGCAGAGGATCGTCGTTTCGAATCCCGGCTTGCACCTCTGAATTTTTCGAAATTCGTGTGCGGAATTACATTTGAAATTTACCAAGAGCTTTGCGGTGAAGGAAAACATCGTGAGGTCATTATGCTACTTTATGTGTTCTGCTTACTATGATGCCTGTGTTTAATTAATCTAATTAGTATAGTTTTAAGATAACTTTGCATGCTATTATGTAGCAAAATATGTTTTTGTACTGGAAATGTTAATTTATCACCTATTGTTGATCTGAGAGGAGGCCTGTGCCCAGCAGTGGGATGTATATAGGCTGGGATGATGAACTAGCATATAGCCGTGCGAAGCCGGGGCGGTTCGCTAGTCACTTGATAAAGCGTAAACAAAACGTTGAAATATGGCTTCACAGTAATTGCAATCCAAAATGGACCCTAAGTAGATGACTACAAAACACAATTACAATCAACCTACAAACGAAGCATAGATCCTTGTCAAACCGAAGTGCTAATCTCCAAAACATGGAAATAAAACGGATTTATAACACTAACATAACATTCAAGCAACCATTTTGTTTTGACTCATCAACGTGTGAATCACCATACAAAAGAGGGGTCACGTAGAATGGTCTGACCATGTATGAATATACATGTGATGTTCTAATCTAATTGGGACTGGCTGAGATCAATATTGCATAACCGCTGTTGCTCAAACAGAATGCGGGCTTAAGACTGAATATGTTAATTTAGTGTTACACAATACGGCCATCCGCCGCTAAAACCATTCGTATCTGAAGATAGAACATAGAATATGGCCTACGCCGTGTTTTTAACCCCCAACGCAAAAAGAGGGGTGTTATAAGTTAACGCCTGATTCAATAAATTATGTAAAATCTTTAATTTATGTTGCTCAAGATATATGTTTAGACAAATTATATTAATTTTGAATTTGGGAGGATTTTGCAAACTACTATGTGGATGTGATATATCAAATAAAAGTTTGGGTTGCAAATATATATATTTATCTCTCTTCAATGATTCAGCTTGCTGTAAGTAAGAAGCACTACCCATGGACACTTGTAGTATAGAGAACTGCAGTATTGCCAGCTTGAGGGTTTAAAATACAAAGCCTAAGTACTTTTTAATGGCATGGCATCTTTTACCACTACCGCTACTGCCACCATACTGAACTTGTACTAGGTTCTCCTCCCACCCTAGACGCGACTTTATCAGCCACACTATAAGTCTCATCTTTCGGCATGTCTCACTCAACCAACATTATGCCAGTTTTTTTAAATGAAGAATGCAGTGATGTCTTGCGGTGCGGCGAAGGCATATGTTATCTCACATAGTAAACATTATAACACCTTGAATAACAAGCAGGCCAAAGTGATTAAATGGTCCATGAGACATTTTAAAACCAGTTTAGTAATTTGTGTAGGACGGACAATGATAAACCGTCACTTCTTTGAAAAAAATGTTTGTATCTCAAATCCATATATTTTTTTTTATTATTCCACTGGATGGCAAACGAGCAAGTGGGTCTCCTGATGGTAAAAGATCACCACCACCCATAAACATATGTTGACAAAATTAGTCTTTAAAATAATGCTCACAAAGTTCACTCAGAAATAAAGACTGATGTTTTCAGCCACATTTTTCTGTATTTTCGGGATAATGAGGTCTATCGCGAATGAAAAGAGGCACTAGTGTAGCGTGAGGTCTCCGAAATGTCAAATCTCATAGTTTTTGGGTGAGCTACGAGGGTTTATTTATAATTAGAATATTTTTGCGAATATTTTGCATTACCTGAAATTAATTATGGCAATTATGCGATACGGGGCAATGAATGTCTGTGTTTTGAGACAGTTTTGTCTTTCGGAAACTTTTGTCCTCCCTTTTTTCCGAACAAAACGGGACTAAGCAACACTGTGGTTGCTGGATATTTTTATGGTACGGTTTTAAGGTGTTTTAAATATGATTTTAATCTAAACTTTGTTTTCACGCCCGTAATAACAGACTCGGAAAGCCACACTTAAAAACCTCACGCAACAGTGCGCCATCTAGTGAGACAAAAAACGATAGCCCTAAAAAGAAAAATTAATTGTACAATTGATTTGGATATTAACTTATTATTATTACTTGCTTCTTGGCAGGCACATGGTTTCATTTAATTAAGAATGTGAGATTGTTTTAACAAGTTGATTAACAAACAAATGTAACAAAAATAAAAAGACAGGTTTGATATCAATTAATTATGCATTCAATTGAGTGTCGAAGTTTGTACCTACATATTTTGCTGTTACATGAGCTATTAACTAAAAATATATATATTTAAATAAACTATATGTGATACGGAGAAGCATGTTATAATCATATATTTATAGCTTGAATTATTTCAACGTCATTTATTGCTGTACTAATGCAAGAACTGGTTACTTTGGTAAAGATGATTAAAGCACATCGCTAATGAAATAATAATATTTATAACGTCCTAACTACACTTTTCCTAACAATTTTAGCTATAATGCAATAGTACAGAGGCATAACTAAGACAAGTGAAGGCAGCTTAATCCAGTATAAATGCATTGCTCAATAGATAGATAGATTATAAACTTTACAGCCATAGTGGCTTTATAAATCAGTGCTCCAAGTCTTATACACTGAAGTCATAAATTCGAACTAAGCATCATGTCCTACTCACGCTACAGTATGATTACTTGAAGTTAACACTTGACAGATGGGTGTGCATTCAGTCAATTTTCACCTTAGACGTCATACAAATAAAATAGTTTTTACATAATCTGCAAACGTGGGTAGCGGTATACTAAAAATGGCTTTATTTGTATGACGTCAAAGTTGAAAATTGACTGAACGCACGCCCATCTGTCAAGTGTTAATTCCAAGTAATCATACTGTAATAGTGTTAAAAAGGGAGTCAGAGGATCTGTATGATACAAACTTCAAATTTTCCAAAGAATTACTGGCACCAGGGGCCAGCCCCATTGGAAAATATAATAGCGTCTATGATGCGATTGTGTTGATATCCACATAAAATATATTTCCAGCTAGTAGACAGTGAGTATCATTTATTAGCTCCCAATATTTTGACACTACTAGCCTCATGATCATGGGTACACTACATCACATAGAGAATATGTCTAATGTAATTAACAGTTGATACATAATACATATAATAACACACACAAGCGCATATGCCCACACTATAGCCTGCATTGTTTAGAAAGACTTGTGGGGAAGTAAATAATAAAATAAAATCAGTTGCTATTACACGACCAGACGACAGATGATTTAGACGACCAGATGGCCTAGTGGTTAGAGAACCTGACTATGAAGCTTGAGGTCCCGGGTTTGATTCCCGTGTCGGGGCAGATATTTGTATGAAAAATATGAATGTTTGTTCTCGGGTCTTGGGTGTTTAATATGTATTTAAGTATGTATCTATATCTATATAATTATATTTATCCGTTGCTTAGCAAAGCTTGTGTTACCCATAACACAAGCTTTGCTAAGCTTACTTTGGGACTAGGTCAATTGGTGTGAATTGTCCCGTGATATTTATTTATTTATTTATTACAGGTTCCTATTACATAAACGTGACAAGTCTAAATTTCATAGTATCACATTGTGACAGCCACTTTTGTTTCCTGTCTCATTTATGAAATAGGGCCTAGTACAAATAAATAATATGAAGTGTTTACATTTTGTAGCAGTCAATTGTTTATAGCAGTATGATGCCCTTTAGGCCGCTGTGTAATAGTGATAATTCCCTTTTGTTTGATAGGCAAACCTATTAATAAGTGCGTTGTTACACATCAAACAATTACTTGTAAAATCTAATGACAAGACCAGTATAAAACACAAATTAATAACTTACTTGTATTTCCTGTTAATCATGATTACAGCATCAAATTTTAAATTAGAGTTGGGCACAAATTTCATCCATTTTAATAGGTGAAACACAAAAATTTGCCTCACTGCAATTGTTATCCTTGAGAGACTACATTAAATTCATACATCGGCCAGCATTAATTATTGAGCAAAGGAAATGCATTGCATGCTATAATTAACTTCATAACTCACAAATATATAGGGTCATGTAAGCGTGTACATATAATTGTTTTGGTTAGATATTTAACTAAATGTAAACAAACTTCAGCTGCCAGATTTGGTACATTCAAGGTTTTATACATTTTTTTATCTATCATTGTAATACAAACTAGACTAGTGTATTTCAATACAGAAATGTAAATGTTTAGATAGCTTAATGGGGGAATTTCAATATTAAAGACACTAATTGACATTGTTTTGTTTACATTTAGTTAAATAGCTATCCAAACCAAGTATAGTTTGCTACACTAACGGGTAAACAATGACATAAATTCTCTCAGGTCAAGTGCCAAATGTGTTTAACGCCAAGCAGCAATACAAAGGAAACTAACATAATTTAAATATGCTTAATTTTAAAATTAAAGAGTTCATTTACCTTACGTCTTAGATAGTGTATCGGGTTGCACATGTCATTTGAAAAACAAAAACTAAATAAAATATAAAGTAAACAACAGATTAGCCGAAAGATGCAATGCAGACTAACAGTTTTTATTGATAACCTTGTGAACCGAAACAAAGGAATGCATAAATGCAACCAAGGTTTCGGTGTGCATTGTTGCTTACCTTCTGTTCCGCATGCTTCCTGGAAGTCTTCTCGCGCTCGTACTGCGTCACAAGTTGCTCGTTGTCTTCTCGCAGCAGTTCCAGCTCCACTTCATGCTCTTGGTTCGTCTGGTACGCGGAGTCCAGGCACTCCAGGACGTTCACCAGCAGGGGCATCAAGGTCTTAACGACATCCTCGTCGTACCTCGCTATCATGCGCTCGAACTCCTGGTAAATACTCCCAGCCAACGTCTGCACCTTCTCCGACATCACTACGTGAGAATCTTCGTGCGTGCCATATATCGTCTCCGCCGTGACATAGCCACTACTCGCGCTGTCCTCGAAATTCATGATTGCTACGACCCAGGACAACCCGCGACAAATTACGTTTACCCCTCACAAGGACGTTCAATGAATTTTACGCGAAAACATGTTAGACAACTGATTTGTGTATAAGACGTCCCGATGACGCGATCGATGGTGACTTCAGTAAATTATCGTGCAAGGCATTTCAGTGGTCATTTGAAACGTGGCCGTATGGTGCTGTGCAAATATGCAGCAGAAAAGATCGGAAGGAAAGATTTTACGTTCACACCATTTGTTTGACTGACGTACGAACGTATTTATGCTATACGAAAAAAAAAGTTTCTTTAACGATTGACGTTGTACACTTCCGGATGTGATCTGCATTTAGAATTTTATCTTTAGTTTAGTTTTGTGCAAATATAGAAAGTGTGTGTCATCAAACGAAAAACTATTTTTAAATTTAATTACGTATTAATGATATTTTAAGATTGATTTTTGTAGCGTGTTTCAATTTCAATTAAAACTTGTGTAATGTGTAATAAATGATTTTTAGCGTATGAAACATAGAGATACGGAAGAACACTTGTGAATACTGAAAAGCATTGACCTTAATTATTTGCTTAGGCACTACTAATAGCTGAAATATAGAACACGTAAATGGTTGTGTATTGTTTTTTTAATTCAAATTGCGTGCCATTAAACTAACTGTTTCATTTCACTCGTCCCACTCTGCAGTGTACGTTAACCATGTTACAAAACACGAATGGCCTGGCAACACTAAACTTTTTTTTTGTAATGTCACCAAAGTCACGTCATGTCATCACATCGAGTCGCGTCAAACTTTTAAAACTGCTGAAAATTTAATTCAGCGAAATAATCTTTAGCAAATACATCAAAATTCTTGGTATAAGAAGCTTCAAAATCTCTAAATGAAACTTTGATTGTAATTTGTTGGGTTTTAAAATTTAAAGTGTAATTGATACTGCTCTTCACATTTTCTCTAGTTAAAATGGTTATAAAAGGGAGCAGTATTCCTGGTAAGAAGTCCGTACTCGTGGCGTACTTGCTTTGGCTGTTTGGGGGTATATTTGGCGTGCATCACTTCTACTTGCGTCGGGACCGCCATGCGTTTGTTTGGTGGACTACTCTCGGTGGTTTCGGCATTGGGTGGCTCGGCGAGATACTCAGGATCCCACGCTACGTCCGTGACGCGAATGAAGACCCAAAGTACATGGAGGAGCTGGTTGGCCGAATGGTCAGGAACAAGAAGGTGAGGTTAATTTACTGTTGTTATGTTAATTATTTAGCTGTAACCTACTTTTCGCGGTCAGTACCCTCTACAGTGTAATTTCAATTTCAATAAGAAGTACTTACTTTACAATTTGTTCGTGACAAGTTCCGGTGTGGGCTGGCCTTAAAAATTAATGAGGAAAAATACAGTTGTCGATATTGACACATTTAAACTCGGAAAATGCAAAGTTTCATACAACTTTTATGTCTGTTTAGGTCTGTAACTTAACTTAAGATTTGAATGCTATTTATGTCAAGAACATTAAACAGTATTTAAACTGTATTGTATGTACATTGTTGTTACTTTTATTATACTAGTTTTTTCTTATTTTACTACAGTCAAAACTTTATAACAACATCAAAGGGTTAGCAATATTTGGTTGTTGAAGACCATTGGTTGATATAAAGTGTTATAACCAAACACCGGATTGATGGGGGCAAATATGTACTAGAGCTAGTGATTCATTAAAAATCAACTAAGTTTATCATCATCAATAAAAAACAATTTTAACCATCATTATCATAAGTTATGGCTAAGTATGAATACTAACATCATATTGTCCATAAGCTAAAAGTATGTTATATCAAGATTACATTTGAATCCTCAGGGTAAATTAATTCACAAAAAACTTCAAAGGTCAGCAGGGCTACTATGAAACTTGAAGTATGTGTTGTACCCTCTGTCACTTATACTATTTAATACAAGAGCGAGAGGGATGGTACAACACAAACTTCGAGTTTCGTAGTAGCCCTGCAGCATTTCAACTTTAAAAACATTAAATGATTGGTTATCCAAAAAAAAAAATAGAAATGAGTAGTACAGAAAATATTTGTCAACACTGTAAAATGTTTGAATTTGCTCCAATTACTACAGTTGACCTAGAAAAGTCATTTAGTTGGCTAATATAGATATTGTCGCCCAGGTGACGAAGATTCAAATCTGAAACCGTATATTATGAAAATTATATAAAATATTAAAGAAAAGTTTATTTTTGTGTATATACATGTTGTTTTTTTTTAATTAAAATTCCTAAAATTACACAATGGTTGTATGTCATTTTTATCAATATCAACTAATAAAATTAGTTTAATGTGTCCTCACTGCAGATTTGCAGCCATCAATCCGCTGTTTGGTTATAACCAGTGTTATTTTGGTATATAAGAGAATGTTGGGATCTTGTTCTTGGTTGTTACATCCAATATGTCATTATAACTGGTGTTGTTATAAAAGGTATTGACATAATCACATTGTTGTTAGTAAGAGACTGATTTAGTCACCAAAAGCTTTAAAATTATTAATGTCATCGTCATTTTGCAGCCCCCATTCTCGATGAACCGTTTCACGGGGATGTTGATGATTGGGTACTCATGGGGCCAGTTGATGATGCAAGCTGTGCCGCCCGATGAGTTCTGGGGCATCAACCTGAAATACTTGTATCTCCTGATACCTTTTGTTGCTAGTCTCGGTAAGTACATTTAATTAATGCTTGATATTTTATTGCACATAGAAGGTTTCATAGGTGGTATGACTTAGAAGTAGATCAAAATGCACACTGTTGGGTGCTGCAATTATGATTACAATCACAGAATTAAAACTTTTTGTCATTAATTGATTATTAATCATTAATTAATGGATAGTTGTTAATTGATTAATATTTTTTATTATTAATTTTACTCTGACTTTATATTGATTACATACTATGATTAATAGTAGATGCATGTTTTATAAATTAGCTTTTAAATTGGCATTGTATCCATACTATATTCACTTACGAGGAAATAAAAAGATTGTCCTGCCAAAAACAAAGCAAGGGTTGATTCAATTGGATTTTTAGGGTTCCGTAGCCAAAATGGCAAAAACGGAACCCTTATAGTTTCGCCATGTCTGTCTCTGTCTGTCTGTCTGTCCGTCCGTCCGCGGCTTTGCTCAGAGACTATCAACGCTAGAAAGCTGTAATTTTGCACGGATATATACGTAAACTATGCCGACCGACGATTTCCCAGTACCCAATAGTTCATAGGCTAAAATTTTTACTGTACACCCAGTGTATTTTCCATTTTTTTCCAACCTTGAATCCTCTATTTACTTACAGCAAACACGCCTAGAATTTCAGTGTCGATTTAATTAATTCCGTATTGTTTACGCAGGTGTATGGACGGTTGGCAACATCGGTCGCGAGCAGGGTACGCTCAAGTGGCCCCTTCTAGCCGCTTATGCGGTCTACCCGCTGCGTTACTATGTATACGATGAGACCGTGTGGTTCTCTATCATGGTTCTCGCCTCCAGTCTCGCCTTCGACTCGTTCTCGAAGGAGTGGCGGAGGACACCTGTGAGACGGCACTTTTTCAAGTAAGATCCAATAGAAAGTTTCGATGTTGTTACAAAATTACTATTTTTTCCTCACAAGTTTTCTTGATATTTAGTCAAGAAATTTTGGATGTTTTATGCAGTTTATGTTTTATCATCTCGTCCTTAGTGTTAATGATATCTTGACAAAACTGATTTCTTATCCCAACATTCCCAATTATATTTATTTGGATAAATAAAATAGGTAGCAGAGATTGATAGTTCCAGTTTTAATTAGATTGAAATGACAAAAACAGAGAGAGACCGAATATATTCGAAAACACAATTTAAATATTATGACAGGCCAGGATATGACTGTTATCACAGGTTTAACACCTCCCCGTAATAGAGCATCCTGTATTGAAAAGTACAGCAATACAAAAAATATAACAACCTGTACATACAATATATTCAGTAAAAAAAATATGACAGCCTGTATATACAATATATGTTAAGTTCAAGAATACAACAGCCTATATATACATTAAAATAAAAATATAAAGTTTGCTAACTACTCGTAACCAAACCTAATGCATTTGTGAATCTGCAATGTTTGATTTTTAAGTGGAAGCGTGCTGGGCCCATAACCTGATATTTATTTGGATAAATAAAATAGGTAGCAGAGATTGATAGTTCCAGTTTTAATTAGATTGAAATGACAAAGACAGAGAGAGACAGAATATATTCGAATACACAATTTAAATATTATGACAGGCCAGGGTGATCTGTTATCACAAATAGGTTTAACACCCAAATCTTCATTACAACTGCCAGATCTAATGATTTACGCGCGCGAAGCCGCGGGTAAAGTCTATGCTATACTTTATTCGACAGGCGTATCTTGATCCTTGGCGCGGCGGCTACTATCTTCCTCTCGCTCTGGGCCGGCTATCTCTACTTCCACGGCACCATCACCGACAGCGAAGGAGACGAGGTCCCGATCTATGAGGCTTTGCATCATTTCTTCACGAGCCCTTGGTAACTATCTGTCTGAGAGACTATAATGTGCTAGATAAGACAATAATGTGCATAGATAGGGACATTATAGTCTCTGCTCTCAGTTGATAAAAAATATGCATAAACAAATATTCTTTATACCAGTTTGAAGTTGATGCTTCAATATGAACCAGCAGGAGTGGACCAATAGTGGTCTATCTTACCTACATACTATATATTGAGCTTCTATCACTCCTGTTGGCTCGTGCTGAGGCAGCGACTTCGAACTGTTAAAAAAATGTATTCATGGTTTTTGTAGTTGGTTCTAAGATACAATAGTGTAACGTGAACTCCTCCCCTTTTACAAAAGATTGCTTTTTCCGATGCAGAGACGTCCATTATTGAGTACAGTCAGCAAAAAAGCTTGTTGTGATTGGTTTTTTGGAGTCTATTTGTATTTTTTATTTAAATTCCAAATTTGTTACTTTTACGGGTATCCCGTGAAACCATATCGAAAATACAAACTGAGACATGGATGCACAGAAAAACCAGAAAAAGAGACCAGCACTGGGAATCGAACCCAAGTCCTCAGCATTCCGTGCTGCGTGCTATAACCCCTACACCACTGCTGGTCAGGAATCTAGACACGATTTTTTCCTATGCATACATATCTCAGGTTGATAATCAGCACGCAGCACGGAATGCTGAGGACTTTGGTTCGATTCCCAATGCTGGTCTCTTTTTCTGGTTTTTCTGTGCATCCATGTCTCAGTTTGTATTTTCGAAAAAAGCTTGTATTAAAAATGAAAATTTTAACAAGAGCTTATTTTTTTTTTAGGTGGCTGGACGTAAAACAGTGTCTGTATGAGACCTACCAGTACGCGCAACATCACGGCTGGTACGAAGTTTGGAAACAGATAATTGAACTGTCTGATCCACATGGCGAACAGAATGCTTATAAGGTAAGCTGACTCATTTTTAGGTTTCCAAAAAACGAAAGCCATTAAACTGAATTGTCATTCAAACAGATTCAGAAGAAGATTCAATATTTTTTACAATGTTGTTTTTTTATAGATTTGTCTTACAGTCTTTGACAATGACAGCCGTGCTGGTCTAGTTGTGTCTAGTCTAGTGCAGGTCTAAAGCAGAGGATCGTGGGTTCAAATCCAGGCTCGCAGCTGTTCGAAGTCCATGTGCGAAATTATAATTGGTTTGAAATTTACCTCGAGCTTTACATTCATGAGGAAACCTGCACAAACCTAAAATTGATTCAATGTTGAGTTCCCAATCCGCACTAGATCCGCTTGGAAACTACGGCCCAAGCCGTCTCATGCTGAGAGAAGGCGGGTTCCCAGCAGTGGGGCTGTATACGCTGAGATGATGATGATGATGATTGTTTATTTAATTTTGTCGTTCGTAGGTGCTTGGCCTCGGGCCGGATGCGAGTCAGCAAGAGATTACGTCAACATGGCGCCGCCTGTCCCGCGAGAATCATCCGGACAAGGTATTTTTTTATTTTTTATTTTTATTCGACTGGATGGCAAACGAGCAACTGGGTCTCCTGATGGTAAGAGATCACCACCGCCCATAAACATCTACAACCCCAGGGTTTTGCAGATGCGTTGCCAACCTAGAGGGCTGAGATGGGATACCTCAAGTGCCAGTAATGTCATCCTTTATGTAACGAAGGAGGAATAAAAAATAATACGAAGGCACGACTCCAGTAAAAATACGCTTTATTTTAACCCCGAAAACCAGATTAATTTTCGATTTACTGTAAAATTGGATTTTTTGTTGCTTTAAAACAAATAAATAGTTAGTTTATTGAGTTGGCGAACAAATAGCGACTTATGACGTCATAAGTCGCTATTGCCATTGAAACTCTATGGGAGAACTGTTTTGACAGCTCATAAAAAGTACGTCAGTTGATTGGTGATGTCAAAATCCCTATTCGATGTGGGCAAGATTCTTGTGAAGCCCTGTAGGCCCTGTAGCTCATTTACACTCGCGTACGAGTCGCGAGTCGAGGCGCGAGGCGAGGTACGAGGTGAGAGTGTAAATCCCGCATAAATGCGGCATCAAAAACAACTGAACTCGCCACGAGAGTGTAAACAGGAAGCTCATTTACCATATCAACTTTTTTAGTGTTTATTATGTGTCCCGTCACTCAGGGGACATCAGGAATACACTTTCTTAGAAAAATGTTTTCAATTTATATTATTAGCATGCTTAGGAGATGAGCCATGAAGGGATTGCCTTTAAACTGTCACAACCCCTAACTTTTAGTGGATTTGTTCCCTATGTTTTTACTCGGTTGGCGAATATTTTGATTATTTTAAATTTAAACGATGATTGTAGTAATGACATGTGAATTATTTATTTATTAATCGATTTGTTTCTATACATATATATGTATAATAATTATAACATTGTATTTTACATCTTAATAAACAGTTTTAGCCTCTTAAGGTGGTTTTTCACCGGCGAGACGAGACGAGAATTGAAATTTGTATGGCGGGCGCGCGAGAATGCATACAAATTTCAATTCTCGTCTCGTCTCGCCGGTGGAAAATCACCATTAGCCTTTAGAATTTACTGACATTAAAATCTTGCTTGCCAGTTTCTGGTTAAATGTGTGAAACGTGTACATCTTTATTGCCAACTTTATGTATCACATTTTATGCAAAATAAACATATTTGTATTTGTAAATTCATACTACACTACACTAAAAAATCGATTGGCCGAAGTGTGATAAAAGTAATCTCATTCCCCTTAGGTTAAAGACCACAATCTCCGTCGCGCAGCCCAAGAACGCTTCATGGATATACAGCAGGCGTACGAAATACTCTCCAACAGCAAACACAGGAGGCACAGGAGGAACAAAAAGGATAACTCTGAGTAGGGACACTTAGTGAACGGGAGACGTCGCTTTGAACTTTTATGTCAGCGCAGATAGAGCGGTCCGGAGTCCGGAGAACGGACAATACAATATCTGGCCCCTATACCACAAACTTACAAATGCTACAATAGGGAATATTACTGCAATGTTCTGCCGTCAGAGTGCAGCACTAGCACAAACCGTAAACAGTTTTTTGAGTATCTTAAATGTCCGTGGGATGCTATAATATCATAATTATTACAATAAAATGATTGGAAATATAGCTCTATCGTTACAATCGATGTTAATATCATGTTATTTTGTTACTAATAAATATGTCGTGCATGATTTCTATATGTACTAATACTCATATTAAATATATTGACCCGGATAAGTCACGTCTTAAATCGAGTTTAGCTCGACATGTTTCGGGCTAATCCTTAGCCCTTCGTCTTCGGAGCAACGCGACTCAGCGGCTGCTGCAACACGCGCACTGCGCGCCGCCGCTCTGCTCGATTTAAGACGTGAGTTATCCGGGTCAATATATTTTAATATGAGTGAGTCTCACGGTAGTTTCAAAATATAAAGAGAACTGAAGTTGTCATGGCGTTTTGCGCTAGTGTCGCCCCCTGCTTTGCTTAATACACGTTGTCACTTTTTTGTATGAGAAAGTTAACAATTATAACGATTTCTAGCGTTTGTAATTTTTGCGGTACAGAGGCCAGGACCGCTCTGTCTGTAAGAGATCTTTAAATTCAGGAATATACAATCGAAACGGATGAATGATGACAATAAATGAAAACGGCAGTTGGGAACGGTTAAAAAATGGTTTATTCAAAATAAATCTGTAACAAAGAATTAGTTCTAGCGTTGGTTCAAAGCGCTCGGCTAAGCCTGTCACGGAAGAACCTTTTTAATACAAATTAAAATGACAACGAAAGGAGATTAACTGCTTTTATGGGAGTTGGACTAAGTGCTGCCTAAATGTGATGCCGTCTCCGTCTATTCGAACAAAACAAATAGAGATGGCATCACACTTAACCGTCAGTTAACACTAATCAATGGATGGTGAAACAGCCCCTAAGGGTCGGCAATAGGCGGACCGCGGAAGGCCTAGCCTCGGACCGCCAAGTGTCTTTGAATATAGGTATTTACCTACTTGGCTACTTATAACACAATATTTTAGACTATTGCGGTCATTACTAATTTACCAGCATACCCGCAATTCTCCAGTCGTCTCCTGATCATGGCGCATGCGACTGTACCGAAATATCGAGCTGCTCAAAAATCAAGTTACGCGAAACAAAACCCGAATTTAATTCATTAAATACGGTATTTGACTATTTGGTATATGTTTTATAAATTAAAACTACACAATGCCTGTTATCGAATAGAAAAACAATTTTAAGCTACCTTTACAAATAACAAAGTAATAAAGGTTTGAAATTCAAGATTAGACAGAGAAAGACATACTGGCATGTGACGTCACACGCCAGTACCGCCATACTTGCTGCATAGAGAAAACCGTTTGAGAAAGACAGGTATATAGGTTTTTCAAAAAATCACTTTAAATCCAATTTTCAACCGATTTAAATTCTCTTTTCGCTAAACACTATCTGTATATCTATATTTTCATAATAATATTAAGATATGGTAAAATCAGGAGTGGTCAAATACCGTATTGGTTACTTATTTGCATATAAATAAATAATACTTTATCACAAAAAAAAATCTGGACCTTGATAAAAGTTTTAAACAGCATTCTCGACCCTACTTAAAACTGATTGGCAATCCCTGGCCTAGATTAAACACAGTACATTAAGAGCGTTTGTACCTGCTGAGCTGGCAACATTGCATTTTTGATAGTTTTTCTCGATCTACATTTGTTCGTTTTTAAAGAAATAAAAGTCTATCACGCATAATTATTGAAGTAGACATTAACTTATATATTAAGAACAGTTCTATCAGACCACATTTTTAATTATCATTCAATTTTTATGGAATAATCGAGAAAAGCTAACAAAAATGCAACGTTGCCAGCTCAGCAGGTAAATGCTCTTAAGGTCTCTACCCACTACACCGTATCATACCATGTCAGTAATAGGAAAGTGTCAGGCAAAGATCCAAAATTCAAAAACGCAACGCCATGCAGGGAGCGTCAAAAACGGTGCCGTGAAGCTTCCTATGGGTATGACACGCCATTGACATGTAGTCCGTGTTGCGTTACATTCCGTGCCAGATACGTTCCTATTACGGTCATGGTATGATACGGTGTATAGTGTACAGACCTTAATGCTCCGTAGGCCTCACTAGGCTAAACTGTACGTACTCTAAAGCGCTTCAGAATCTATCCCAGGAGTCATAAAAAAATAAAGTTTTGATGAGTACTACATCATTTTATTTGTTACGACAAAGTATTACGCAACACAAAATTACAAAGTATTATTATTAGTAAAGCAAGGAGCTCATTAGAAGTATTTTCATTCCTGGGCAGCATTTGTCCCAAACTTTGTCAATCTCCTTTGGTTGGTTTGTGGTCTCCTTTATTATGTTGGGTTGCAATTCAGATAGTTTGACTGTACTAACTCGATTTTTATTGCATGCATTCGTCGGGCGACAAGCAAAATAAGTCACTAACTGCATAAAAAGAGTAGTGGAATATTAACCTTACGATGCTATGCATAAGTTTGATTATTCCTCTTGACTTTAAGTGGTAATTAGTGACTTTTGCTTGTCCACCGACGAATATTAATAACCGTGTAACACGGTGGCTTTGATAAAATACTATTAGTTTGATCGTTTTAAAATCGATGTCCATAATATGTGGGTTTTCCACTTGTAAGGATGCGTTTCCACCAGAGATGTGTGAGGAATGTTTTTCATGAATCAATAGAAACGCTTCATTTACCTATCCTCGCACAGCACAGCTCTAGTGGAAACAGCTGAGTGGAGGATCTATGGAAATATTAACTGGAGTTTTCAAAACGGGAATAAAAACGAGCAAGTTCGTCGTCAAATTCAGTTGAAAGTCACCCTGTTTTATGGAATCAGTTTTTGTATAGAACGTTTTCAATAATGAGGGTTTTCACAGAGGTGAAATAGCGCTAGATGGCGTTAGTATCGTGATTTCCGTTTGACGTTTGACGTTTGCTCGTGATTGGTTAAATAACTAAATGAGCCAATCGCAAGCAAACGTCAAACGGACCTGACGATACCAACGCCATCTAGCGATATTTCGCCTCAGTGAAAACCCTCATTGCGATAAATGCATTTAATGAGCGGTAAGTGTTGTCTGTAGGAAAAAAAGGGGCGTTGCCTAAAGGCGACTCCTGTCGTATGAGTTTCATTTATTCTTTTGTTAAATTCATTCGCTGTAACTCTTGAAACAGTATGACTAAGTAAAGTTTAATAGCGACGTTTGACATGTTCAGGGGGCTACTACGAAATTCGAAAATCGAAGTTCGTATCGCACCGTCCCTCTCACTCTCGTGTTAAATAATATAAGCGTTAGCGGGACGGCAAGATATGAAGTTCGAATTTTGGATTTCGTAGTTACAGGGACTATCGACTATTATGGAATAATTTTAAGTACTCTTCCATGCTGGTCACTTCTGCTTCTGTATCCACCAATCACGAGGTAGGCTTTACAGCCTATCAGAATCAAGCATCAACTTTAAAAACTGCCAAATGTTAAACTAAATCAAACGACTGCTCAATATTAAAAATATTTTATTCGAATATGAAGAATCGTTATGGTTAGTGATTTGATTAATTTTTAACCTTTGTTAATATTGAAATAATATTTTGTATGTTTAATTTATAATAGCGAATGTATTTTTTGATATAAATATTATTGATAATTAGATCTGGGTTTTAAGGCTATTGTTTTATCTAAATTTTTAGAAAGTATTTTTTCTGAACTCTAAGTCCGGTCGGCCAAGTAAGTGCTTTATCAATTTTTGAACAACTTTCTAGGAAATAAAATGAATACCTATCTCAGTATAGTCAAACTTTCAAAATGACAGAGCCGTCTTATCTATATATTATATTTTTATACAAATTATGTTCAATCTTAAATTTCTTATTCGAGTGGATCTCCTGATGGTAAGAGATCACCACCGCCCATAAACATCTCAAATTGGTAGACGTTTTATTTGACCGACTGTATACTTATTCTTATTAGTTTGTAAGATAATGGACCTGTTGCACTTCAGATCAATGCATAACATTCCAAGCTAATCGACTCACAACCACGCCCAGGGGGGCAACTACGAAAATACGAAATTCGAAAATCGAAGTTCGTATCGTGCCGTCCCTCTTACTCTTTTATTAAATAATATTAGCGTGCGGGACGGCAAGAAACGAAGGTTGGTTTGCCAACGTCCTCGCTGTACGTATGTTTACAGTACGATTACTTGGAGTTAACACTTGACAGATGGGCGTGCCTTCAGTCAATTTTCAACTTTGACGTCATACAAATAAAATAGTTTTTACATAATCCGTAAACGTGGGTAGCGGTATACTAAAAATGGCTTTATTTGTATGACGTCAAAGTTGAAAATTGACTGAAGGCACGCCCATCTGCCAAGTGTTAACTCGAATTAATCAAACTGTAATATACGTTCCAGAATATAGCCGTCATTCATTAGATCTATCGTGGCAGGCGAGGTATTCAAATATTTCCGAGCATCATTACATTTGAATAAATTTGTTACACTGTATAACGTGTATACGGTTTCCAAAATGTGAGTTGAATGTACAACAGGTTTCATATTTATAACTTGGTAATCGCAAATAACTCGAATTATGCATTTACTATGCCAAATCTAGTAATATTTGAATATTTAAAAATACGTTAAATACTAACTGTATCATCTGTTAATAACTAAAAAAAATGTCTCCGCTAATTATAAGTTGGGAACTGTCTGACAAGGTTTGGACATTTCAGCAGACCTTCTTCAGGGCATGTGCATTATTTATTATTATTATAAATCATATGATTAACTTAACATGTTTAACTGAGAACAGGTCCTATCCTGGGTCGTGTCACATACTTATATGTATAAATATTTTTTGGATTTTTTTACTATTTATTGAAAGTTCACAAATTAGCCGTTTTTAAAACATTCCCATATAAGTGATCTATATTTTGATTACATTGTATTTTTTAAAGCATTTAAAGATTGTAATTTTTATGAAATATTTGTAAGACATCATGAATCTATAATTACATATAAATACATTATCTTTTCTTTCCTATTCTAAGACAAGATTTTTGCTAACCGTACTTAGTTGCATTTTCATTGGAGCTCTATACATGTATCAATTTTCAAATACATTGGACAGTTGAAAGTAGATTAAAATTTACTTGATTAGGTATATTATTTATTAGTTACAAACAAGGGGAAGCTAATTTGTGGGTGTTAAAAATGTTTTTTTTCCAACAAAAAGTTTTTATTTGTACTGAATAATGAGGCTGTATTTAAGTCCGTCCAATATTATTATGTGTGTTTATTATTACACAGGCGATGTACTTTAATTTCCGATACAAGTTTTGGTATTTACATTTAACAAAGTTTTAGCCAGGGCCGCATTTAGGGAAGGGCATCCCAAGCAGGCAAGATAAAAAAATGATAGTTTCAAATTTCATCAAGACATTAATTTTAAGGTTTTTTTCAGAATTTTTTCGCTTTCGTGGACTTCCACTCCTTAATTGCCCTAAGGTTCCCAGACCTCTAAATCCGACCCTGATTTTTGCTAATATGTATAAACGTATTTTGATATAATTTATTTTACTAATTATAAATCAAGTAACTGAATTATTTTGTTTTTTTAAGGAAACCCTTTCGCTTGCAACATTAGGTCCAGATTAAATGCTGACACTGCTATAATTTTGACTGAACTATACTTCAACTATAATAATATATTATACCTCTATTAATCCCATAAGCGAACCATCCCTAGACTATTACGTACGTATACTTCTGTGTGACTGAATGAACTAAATTCTAAACAGTGTTCAATTAGTTTGTTATTAGGAACACAGATTTCAGTGGATAAATATCTTAATGAGCCAATCGCAAGCAAGACTGAAACGTCAAACGGACTTCACGATACTAACGCCATCTAGCGGTATTTCACCTGTCGAAAAACCCTAAATTATTATATAAAAACCTGCCTCTTAACTTGAGCAACAGATGGCGCGCAAATTCACACAAATATCAAAACTAAATAGAGAAATAAAAATGTTATGAATTTTATTTTATTTATTTGGTACTCAAATTTTACTTTGTTATATTCTTCGTTATATATCGGTTAATTGTGTATGCAATCATATTGCCAAACTCGTGTTTTATGTTGTTGAAATCTTATATACATACTGGGTAGAAGGTTCCAAGTCAAAATGAAGAAGTAAGTAGGTATCAGGGCTATATGAAATTAAAGCTTCAGTACCACAGGGATCGGTGCTTGGTCCAGTGTTGTACTCAATATATACCGGCAGCCGATCGTAAAATCCGCCTAGTCACGAAATTGCTAGGCATATCGTGAAATGGCGCCTTTTCATGGTAGGTATGCCTAAAAGTTGGCCAGGCATATCACGATGAGCAACGCATTCGTCGATATTCCTAGCTCTATACCGGGCACATCGTGATTATGCCGAAAAAAATAAAAAATTAAGTACGACGAGCGAAGCGAGGAGTTGTTAGTATGAATTGTAACCACAACGCACGAGCCGAGCGAGCGAAGCGAGCGTGCCGCGGCAGCGGCCGGCGAAGTGCCAGGACCGATATGGCGGCGTTTCATGATATGCCTAGGAATTTCATGATCTGCCTAAACTGGCCAAATCATGAAATGGCGGCGTTTCATGATATGCCTAGGAATTTCGTGATCTGGCGGATTTTACGATCGGCCGACGACATATACATCAGATCTACCTAACAGCAAGGATGTTGTAATGGCAACATATGGAGAATACAGCCTAACGTCCAATAGTCTGTACAAATAATATTTACCCTACGAAGGGGAGACTGCCCTAGTGTATACCTGCGAGGAGAACAATTACCCTCGGAAACAAGTATAAGATACCTTGGTCTCCATTTAGATAGAAGATTAACCTGGGCCAATCACATCAAAAGAAAAAGAAAAGAAGCAGATCTCCAGTTCAAAAACTTGTATTGGTTAATAGGTCGACACTCTCCGCTGACACTGGAAAACAAACTATTGGTATTTAATAGTAGATTATTGTCGTGGCCTCGAAGTAGGCAATTGCTGGCTGAGTATGTGTATTAAACGGACGAGCTAACTAATACGAAGCCAGCAATTGCTATTCCAGCCGAGACTAATATAAAGCTTTTCTCAAAAATGGTGAATAATTCTGAAATAGAATAAACTTTTTCTCAAAATATATTGTAAAATTTAATTTTATTCCAATATTTTTCATTTAAAATAAACTGCAGGTGTATTTTTCCACCGAAAACACCACAAGCTATTTCAGACCCAATAGAAAAAGTCCGGAGTTCCAACAAAATATCTGATACCGGCCATTAGACTTGGCTGTATACGACTTGTGCCAACATTTCCATGGCCGCTGCAGGACCACATGCACACGCTGCACCGCATGCTGAGGGTGGGGGAGGGGAGGGCGGTGCTGCCAAGAGCGCAGCCCAAGGTAGGTATAGCCAATATTTGGAAGAATTATATTTTTTCTTTTAGAAACAAAATTTTTACTCGCAAATGTGATGAAAAACATTGTATGTCGCACGGGCGGTACTAGAATTACGAACATCGACTCATTAAAGCCCTCAGTCTTCGACTTCGGGCTTCTAATCGACTCTCGTTCGTAATTACTTATTTACCGCCCTTAGGACACAATGTACTATTCTAATCGTTTTTTATGGTTAGAAAAATTTAACTTTATTTAATACTTACTGTGTTTAATTCTAGTTTTAAAAAAAATGTTCGAGCTGTCCTCCCCCTGCACCTAAAGCACGCCCGACCACAGATATGGATAGGTGTATATATCTGTGCGCCCGACATACAAACATTACGGTAGCTAGTCGCATTTCTGCTTTCATTGTCATAAAAGCTGTGTCTATCCTTTCAGTTAATACCTCTCGCGTGGGCAACTGGGCATGGGACTCGAGTATGGGAAAAGATTATCCAGGTCTTCTCAAATTGGCAAAATTGCTGTTGTCTCGCTTGAATGCTCGCTGAAACACTTACTAGATGCTATCTGAAACGCTTCTATTTATTTTGTGAGCTTTTAACTAAAATAACATGCTCAATGCTGATTATAAAAAAAATGCTCAAGTTTATCAACACTTACAATTTTTTCAAGTTATGTGTAAAGGAAGGCGGGTGACATTGCCGGTTGGCTTGTCGCGAAGGTACCTAATGATAATTTGGTAGAAAGAATTTTCCATCTACTACAATATTTAATGGGGAAAATGAAACAACGAGCTAGTTTTTTAATTATTTAATTACATTTCTTTCATCAAGGTACAAGTACATTTAACCGCAAAACGATCGTGTCGGCCCGTTTAGCACACGACGTGACTATTTACATATAACATAAACTATTTTTTCTTTTTATACGATTATACAAAATTTTAGAAATAGTACCTACCATTATAACAGCGAAGAGAACTGTAAAGACTTGCTATTGTACAGAATTGACATTTGCATTTTATACGCTGGAAGAATAACGTGAGAATTTTATGTGGAAATCTGAAGATATGTAGCGAGGTCCCTACTGGGAGAGTTAACTCGCGTGGCAGCCATTTTTGGTGCGATTTTGAGCACAGTGTCGAACAAGACCATGCTTCTTGCGCTTGCCTCGCGAGAATAATCACCGTTGAATTTGAAATATGAAAGGCCTAGGAGAAAGTTACATGCCTAGTTCATTTTCCCAACCAAGTCAAAATCTACTTGTGGGCAGATATTTGTCATTTTCAAAAATGGAACTTTTATTTATAGTTTATAACATAAAAAATAGGTTGTCCCTGATATAAGCGAAGGAAGGTTTTTCGACAGGCCAAATATCACTAGATGGCGTTAGTATCGTGAGGTATGTTTAACGTTTCAGTCTTGCTTGCGATTGGCTCATTTATTTATTTAAATAACCAATCACGAGCGCGACGCAAATGTAACTTGGATCTCACGATACTAACGCCATCTAGAGATATTTCGCCTGTCGAAAAACTGTCATTCTTCGCAGATGAAGTCGCAGCCAACAACTATACCTAGTGGGTTCATAATAAATTAGGGCTGTAATTTTAGCGCTAATATTTCGAATTCAACACGAATTTGTTCCATTTTTGAACGGAATTATATGCGCCGGGAACGGGTGCGCGAATATATTCTAAAACTAAAAAAATCGTTTAGGTTAAATTTTCAAGTCGTCCAAAAACGTTTTCAGGATGTATTTAACAATTAATTCTTTTCAGATCTGAATGTAAAAAAATATCCATTTAATTTAATTTAAATGCAATTATTATTACGTCGCACATTTCGGGACCAATAACCTTTTAAATAAGATTCAAGATTCAACATTCAAAATGGTCGAATCTCATGCCGATTCTGTACAATTGTAAGTTTTAAGTGTTCCCTTTGCAATAGGAAGATAATGTTTGAGCTTTTACTTATTAAGAAATAACTATTTTCTTCTCTTCTTATATTCAGTTTAATTAAACTATCAAAATCCTTACCTCAGGAGTATTATTATTAAATAATTTACCGGCTAAAAAGATCCGTGCCTTATTTCCGTTTGATTAAGGAAATAAAAAACAGTTTTTTTGGAAAAATTTAACTTTCACGAGGCCGGTAAGGACCTGCTCAAGTCGTTATTCGAAAATTATATACACGAGGTCGTTGAATCGATTATGTTTTCAGTTTACAGGCAGTATGGATTCATTTTTTATATTTCATATTTAAAACTTTAACGCACAAGAGCGTTAATATGTTGAATCATTTTTTACTAATTCTATTAAATTTTCAAGTGGTCAAAAACTTCAAATAATTCTTTTAAAATGTAAACTATTTTTAAAAATATACAACTAATAATAATACAAGTCTTGTAAGTTTTAAGTGTTCCCTTTGCAATAGGAAGATAATGTTTGAGCTTTTACTTATTAAGAAATAACTATTTTCTTCTCTTATATTCAAATAATTTACTCATCTGACCGAATCCTTACCTATGAAGGAGTAATTATTATTAAGCCGGGTTTAGACCGGCAAGAAAAATCGCTCAAGTCGTACTCCATTGCGAGGCCGTAAAGCCATCGAGTACGTTTGATTACAGGAAATAAAAAAGGTAAGTTTTTTTAAAATCACACTTAATGTCATGTGGTAAAATCATTTAGGCGACCTCTTCATAGGTAAGGAGAGTAATTATGCACTTTAACATTAGTATCAAGTCGTTATTTCAAAAATGTATACACTATCAAATTTTTGTTGTTATTGTAATGAATGGCACAACTTTACTCTATAGTTTACCAGCAACTATGGAAGATACATTTTTATATTAAATTAAAATTTAACGCACAATCCCTCCACGCGTTATATGTATGATATCTCTTTATTACTAATTCTATAGCATATTTACAAAAATACATGGCAAACGAGGGTTTGGTCAGATAACAAGGCTTATGTACACTATTATATATACTATATAATATGTTATAATATATTTGCATTTTAGTGGAATATTTTATATTTTGTGCTTTAATTTTGTAATTACAGAATGATTTTTGAGTTTTAAGCGCTATTACGTTTATTAGGAAACATAAATAAAACTTTCATTAGGTACCTACGTAGTTTAAAATTAAATTTATCCGAATTACCTATACGTTTCATTTCATTGAAAACTGGTGTAATCAGTACATAGTATTGATCGAGTGGTTTGACCACTTTCAATGTTTAAAAAAATATTATATTGTAGATACACAATACGACGGAAAAAACAACTTTCCACCTTTATTTTAGTACAAAATATTGAAAACGCAGTAAAATCAAAAACCATCCCTCAGTAATCATAAAACAGGCACAACTCTTAATATTATTGTCTTTTTAACGTTGCCCCACATTTATTGCGATATTTACACGTTGACTTAAAAACCTATTTGTTCTCTAATTTTGCAGTTCTGCAGAACAAACAGACCCTTCGTATCAATTTGCTTGTTACTGTACGTAAACTTAAAAAAACAGGAATGCATGATTCTTCTCCCTTATACCTGTAAAACTAAGGGTCTACGCTAGCTGACGCGGTTTGCACGGAGCGGGTGGCTGTCTGTTGAAAAACAGTATGAGCAGCGCTAACTGCGCGCGTCGCGTGCCACGGATTGCACGTGCACCCGCGCCCGCAGGCGTGCGCCCGCGAAGTGCACCCGCGCCAGCTAGTGTAGGCTAGGCCCTAAAAGCCTTTGCACGTTGTGTTTTAAACGCACTGTCGACGCGCGTTCCTTAATGAGCATCGGCAGTGTGGTTTTCTTTCCATAGAGCAGCCATACAACTCGTGTGCGTATCGCGTTTGTATAATGCAAACGCGCGTCGACGGCGCGTTGTAAAAATGCCGTGTGGGCTGTTTCAGGGCTGAAACATGGTCGTTCTGATTTTTTTTGATAAAGAAATGTCAAAATTAAGAATAAAGACAATTTTTTAACTCGCATATTGTTTCCTCTAGAGCAAACATGAGATAACGTAGAAGTTAACGTCAAAATACACATGCTTTATTGAAGGCCAAGAAGGCCAATGAACGACAAATCTTATTAATGTCCCTTTTATTAAAAATAGATCTCGTCAAGTAATTCATTTTGCTATTCGATTTAATCGAATGAATCTATGTAAGTACAAATAAAAAAAATGGTTTTATGTTGGCAGGCAAGCATCAGAAGCAAGACTGGCTCCTATTAGTATGTGAAATGTAGAATGACGTCCAAAAAGGCTTTTTTTTTGGCAAGAACTATAGTAGATAACTAAAGTATTTAACATACAGCTTAAAAAATCAATAGCTGAATACAAGAATCAGTTTGTAAAACAGTAAATTTGACATGATAAAATTAATTTGATAGCTATACTTCTAAAATGAAGCATACCGCTAACGTCTGATGATTTAATGGCAAACCCTAACATTATATTCACAAAGTTCATTATTCCAGCCTTTGCGTTACATTTCGCTGGTCCCCAATGTAATGTAATAAGTCTATATCACAGCTTTATAATTATATAACACACGCTAAGCTACCTAACTTCGAGAAACATAAACATAGCCTTCCTTATGGTAAATTAATAAATATCTTATGCATAGTGGTGCACGAGCACCTAATAAAAATATTTTTACAATTTTGTTTTATAACAGTTCCTTACACAGTTATAGTAAAAAAATAACAAAATGCTTTATTAATAACTAAATAAAATTCTTAAGTTGATCTGTTCCCAACAAACTACCTAACACTAGCCATCACTCTAATGGCACGGAGCGCGGGAAGCGCTTTAAGTAAAAACAGTCAGCGAGAGATCACTCCGGAGCAGAGTCCACTCAGGCCACGGTCCTCACGGCCGACGCAGCCTTCCGGCAATGCGACCACATCAATCAGCGACCAACTCAGACAGTGGTTTCGTTCTTGCGAAGCGGCTGTAATTCCCTTTGCAGGTCATTGTAGTACTCGTGGTCCGACATGGACTCTTCCTCGACGGAGCGCTGCGGCAAGTACTTGCTGGTGCCGGGCTGCGTTGGCTCCCCGCTCGCCCCACTCGCGTCGCTCGTCAGAGACTCCAAGGGCACCGGCTCGGTGGGAATACCTAGCGTCTGTGTCGGTACGTTCTCGTCACTCATCAAGTACTCGGGATTGTCCACACACCGCTTGGGCCCGAGCCCCACGAAGCCGCTGTACCGCAAGTCTTTCTCCTGGCTCTCTCCGCCTTCCCCGATCAAATCCATGTAAGTGGAAGCGTTTTGGTTGTGCTGCGGTGACGGCATCAGGTAGTCGTCCTCGTCTAACGGTAAGTTCAGCTTTAAGTTACCAACTTGAGCTTCTTTCACCTTTGACATGCTGTCAAAGTTACCTTCGTCTGAGCCTTCGGGCCGCTTCGGGTCGCGGTATCGAGAGCCCGATCCGTCCGAAGCACATACCCCATTGTTGTAGTAGTGCCTTAGTTCTGGACCATCTGGGTTAGATTGGTTATACCTTAGCATCTCGTGGTCCCAGGCCTCTGCTTTGGAGTTATCAGGAGTAACGTTCTCTGGGCTTGTGGCATTATTGGGCCAGGAAGATGATGTGCAAGGCTTCAACGAACTAGTCTGAGTTTCTAAGCCAGCGCTGGTCGCCGAATTGGTAGTGACCGTGCCAGCAGCTGCCTTAAACTTGGGCTGGAGGTACTCGTCGGCTTCCACCACTGACTCTGGACCTTCTATCGCTGATGAGAGGTTCCTTATTAACTCCTTTTCATCCTGAAATATAAAAATAAAACAACATTAGTATATACTCTTCTTTCTTATTGAGCTTTACATATATTATCATAACTTAATAAGGTAGAGTTTCAAGAAATATGGTGCAGTTACCTGAGAAGAATAGGATGGAAGACGCATAAACTTGTCACCCGGAATAACCAGATATCGACCGGGATCCCTCGCCATATCAGCGAATGTGTCAGCGAGCTGTTTGAACGTCGGCCTGCTCTCAGCGTCCAACATCCAACACGACACCATTATGCAGTATATGTCCAACGTGCAAATGTTAGGTTGAGGCAGTTTTAGTCCGTTCTCAATCAACCCGGGCACGTTCTTAGCGTAAATGTTTTCATACGGGCGTGCACCGTAACTAAGAATCTCCCAAATCGTTACACCAAACGCCCAAACATCACTCTTATGTGTGAATATCCTGTGCTGTATACATTCCAAGGCCAACCATTTGATCGGCATTTTACCACCAGCAGCTTTGTACTCGACCTCGTTTATATCTAATAGTTTTGCTAAGCCAAAATCGGTTATCTTAACACAATTCGGGGTTTGTACTAAAACATTGCGTGCTGCCAAGTCTCGATGGACCAGCCGTTTCTCTTCTAAATATGCCATTCCTCTGGCTATTTGAGTGCACCAGTTCAAAAAAGCTTTCGACCCTATCTTTTCCTTATGTGTTCTAACATAGTCGAGCAAGCATCCAAGCGGCATCAGCTGTGTGATCAACATCATCTGATTAGTCATACATACTGCAAGCAGCTGAAGAAGATTCGGGTGTTCCACGCTAGCCATAATGTACGCTTCTTCTAGGAACTCTTTACTCGTGCTTGCACCTGTTCCTTCTTTCAAAACTTTGATTGCCACTGGAATCTTAACGTTTCCGCCTTCTGGGACCCAGACTCCTTTATACACTTTACCGAACGCGCCGAACCCGAGCATGCCGCCTCTTCGCAGCTCGCCTTCCTTTACTATTCGCAGTTTCGCTAAATTGGGCTTGACATCGGTCGGACTAAGCGGCTCGTTGTCGTCACAGCCAGTTAGAACCAAAGTCATTTTGACGGCCTCTTCCTTGGCCTTTGCGTTCTGTCTGCAAGTATACCCAATTATTCCTAGTATCAGCAGCAATAAGAAGGCTATGATTAATACAATAACTAGGACTATGGACGTTTTGGCTCCCCTAGGAAGCGCGCCCTCTTTGAGCGCCGAGCAATAAGGTTCGTCGATCGTATTTTGTTGTTGCTCGTCGAAGAGTATCTTATTTGGCACGTCCGGAGGGCAGGAGCTGGTGCAGTTGAACGCTTGCTTGTTGTCTATTGAATTGGATTCACCGAGAAATACTTTAAGGGATTGGCATTTGGTGCAGTCTGTAGAATCGGGACCCGTGCAGCCTCTGCACGCGGGGTGGCAAGGCGTGCACGACCTGCCATTGACATCGGTGAAGTGGTCCTTAGGGCACTCGTCCTCGCACTGGTCGCCGCGTTTGAACCCGTTGCAGACTTGGCAGACTTGCTCATGGATGCCGAAGCCAGTGCACTTTAAGCAGAGAGGGTGGCATTTTCGGCAGACTATGGTCACTTTCCCTTCCAATGGTTTGACATTGCCGACCCATTCGTTGTAGTACCCATCGGGGCAGGGTTCGTTTTCCCTGAGGCACTGTTGAACGGTGGCTTCGACGGTGATGATGGCTTTTTTGCAGGAGTAGCAGCCTGTGTCACCGACAGTGTTGTCGGGGCCGGAGCAGCCGTTGATGCAGTTCGGGTGGCAGGGAAGGCAAGTGCCGTTTTCTGAGACGAAGCGGGATTCGGGGCACTGTGTGACGCAGTAGGGCCCGTCGCGCACGTGCTGGCAGCGGGTGCAGTTGGCTCGGCTGGGTCCAGTACAACCGTCGAGACACTCCGAGTGACATTTCTCGCACGTCTTCTCGCCTGACTTGTAGAGCCTGGAATGTGAAATAATGGTACGTGAGAAGTGTAACAACTAACAACTGCATAGGAGTGTTTTCGTTAGGCAAGTAAACACGGATGTAAAAAAATGTTCAACATAAAATAAAATAAAAATTGTGGACATTATTATCGTGCAAATTCTTTGAAAATAAATTGATATTTAAATTAGTAGGTATAAGCACAGTAAATGGGTACCTAAGTCGATATACCAGCCTTAGGAAATTCGTTTAATTGATTTTTTAAAGTAGTTTTTGGCTGGACTTTGGACTCAATTTTTAATCAGTAACAATTTTGATTTCTCTATCAATCTGTAAATACGAGTAAATACATACAAACATCGAGATATAAAGCTTGCCATTTTCATCAAGTAGTGAATAGAAACAAGTTTTTAGTTAAGATAGGTGAAGGTGCCCAAAAATTGTAAAGGGTTTTGAACTCTGTACTAATTTTGAACACCTTGACCGCTTCTAATGACATTATATACTTATTGCTGTGTTGCTTCTATACGGACGAAAGATTGTGCGTTAGGTGCAATCTAGGTCATAAGTATTGATTCAGTCATTGCGTCAATTTATATGCGTATTTACAACTATCTTCTTGTTAGTAACATAAAGTTGTGTATGTTTTTAAAGTCTTGGTAATCGAATCTACTACTATCGTACCCCCGCCAAGACCAAAAAAAGAAGACGGGGCATTACCTACTCTTTTCATCTTTCATCTAAGCGTTTCATCGTATTTTCAAGCCCTCATAACATCGTCCTAGTTGACAAACACTTACAAGCTCATAACGCTTTGGCTGTAAAAAGTTATCAGAGCCAAGGAAATCCAAGCTCCTTAACCCTGGCTTTATCTATGGCTGGCTAATCATATATACTCGTTCTCGTACTCAGCCAGACAGTCCGATAAAAAATTATGTCACAGGTCTTGAATTTTATGAATAATATGCATAGAGTTATGAAACTGCTAGGTCACACTTTAAAACCAAGGTGTAGAGTTAGTAAAGCCAGGGTTAAGGGGCATTACTTTTCCTTGGATCTGATAACTTTTTACAGTGAAAGCGTAATAAGCTTGTGTCTTGCCGCCATTTTCACATGAAATGTTTTTGGTGGGATAAGAAATTTCTTTATCATCCCAAATATTGATATTTTAATTTTAAAGTAATACAGCTAGCTTTTTTACTTATAGTTATAAGTCATTACGACAATCGGCCTTATTGTTTTTTCTGAAGCAGAAACTGTCTTAAAAATGGGAAATCACTTACTAGGTCGACTATACATATGTGTTGTGTAGGATAATAATATGACTGTATATTAAAACAAAAAAATATTGCATTGCGTTATCTAGGAGTAAATGTAGTCTTTAACTTTCGCTTGTTTCATGTAGAATAAATAAATGTTTATGGGCGGTGGTGATCTCTTACCATCAGGAGACCCACTTGCTCGTTTGCCATCTAGTCGAATAAAAAAAACTGGGGATTACGATGTTCATAGGCCCTACAGTGTAATAAATAAAAAGTCCTCTAAGCTGCACCACCTGTGCAATGTACGAACACAAGACGGAATGTACTTATAAAGCTATACGTACCCTGGCAACACGCTGCAGTTATGTATGCAGGTCTCGTCGAACTTGAAGTTTCGGCAGGAGAGGCACTGGTCCGGCCCAGGGCCCCAGCAGCCGTCGGCGGAACATTGAGGATCGCAAACCAAATTCGCTTTTTCTGTTAAAAAAATATTACTTAGGAAAGGTCATCGTCGACACAAATCGCTGAGCAATGCTGGTTAATAGTGTTAGTGCTAAATTAAAGGACAGTCAAAACAGAATTAATGTCAACATTCGCTTGCATCAAAAAAGAAAATCGCTATGGCATTTTTTAAAGTAGATTAAACTAAAAAGAACTATGAGGATCCTCATTAACAAAACATCGCACGCTTGGACTCACCACATGCTGTCAAGTTTCCATTCTTCTGTATGATCTGCTTGTGGTCCTTGGACTTCACCAGTTTGTTCCATGCAATGTTATCGGCGAAGCAGAGGTTGCTGTTCTCCATAATCGCTATGGCACCTGAGTTCACTCTCTTCAAAGACTTCAGCCCTAAAGACTCCAGTGAAGTCTTGACAATGTACAGAGAAGCGAAAAGGTTCTCGACCATCTGCCGGCCTCCGATGACTTCCAGGTTGCGGAAGTAAGAGAGACTCGTGAAGTTAGGATGGAGTGCCTGCACGTTCAGATAACCGGTGACCTCCCGTACGGTGCTGAACACCTCCAAACGGTCCGGGTCCATTTGCACGTACCGCTCTCCGAACGAGTAATCCTGGTTCACCTGCTGAAAACCAGTGAACGTCATCTCCAAGATCTCTATCGAGCCGTCTATGATTGTGCAGTCTTTGAAACTGTCGATGTTCCCAGAATGTATAGGCTTCTCCGCGCGGCAAGTCTTCGGGCAGGTTACATTGCAAGAAATGCATTCTCCATTCACTGCAGTCTTGTCAGGTGGACAACTCCTCACGCACGCGCCGGTGTCTTTTAAGAGATGCTCTGGACAGCTGCGCACGCACGTGGCACCGTAGGCGTATTTTCCATTTGGATTTGGCTCCCAAGAGTAAGTAGTGGAGTTGTATTTTTCCATTCTCGGACATTCTTGTGAGCAAGTGCCTTCGTTGTAGAAGTTGCGGCAAGCGAGGCACTGCGACGGGAGCGGGCCGGTGCAGCCTCCTGCGCAGAACGTGTTGCAGCAGTCGCGCGGGTTGGGCCCGAAGCAGCGGCCTTGCGCGCATTGTGGACTGCAGTTTGTTTTAGAAAACTTTTGGCAATTCTTGTGTCCTTCGCCCCAGCAGCCCGCCTCGCAGCTGGGATCGCAGCGAGGACAGACGCGCTCCGGCGCCTTGAAATCGTACACGTAAACATAAGTCGCGTTAGTGCCGGTGATAATTTCATCCCAATTTATGGTCTTCACATGGCAGAGGTTATAATTGTTATAAATTCCGACGCTCCCGCGCAGGATGTCGCGCAGCGCCGGCAGCTCCAGCGTGAAGGCCGTAGACATGGTGACCATCAGCGCGAACTCTTCGTCTCTCACGTTTAGCTTGAACAGTGTCCGTCCTCGAATGATCTGGAGTTGAGGCAATATAATCCTGCGCACTTTCACATGTGAAATCAGGACATAGCCGGTCACTTCCCTGATGTACTGGAGGAAGGACAAGTCCATGGTGTCGTTTTCCAGCCATGTCAACTCTAGATTGCCGTCTACATAAGTACAATTGGTGAATCGGTCTCGAAGATTCCGGTAGTGGGTGTCGCGGTTCGAGGGCACCGACATCCGGCCGTTTGTTCCGATACATACTGTAAAAAAAGAAAAATAACTGTTAGAATATAATAAACTAGCCGTTACCCCCGACTCCGTCCGCGCAAAATTCGTTTATCGCTATCCCGCGGGAACTACCTACGCAATTTTCCGGGATTAAAACTATCATATGTCCTTCTCCGGGATTGAAACTATCTGTATACCGAATTTCATCTAAATCGAATCAGAGGTTTAGACGTGATGAAGTAACAAACAAACAAACCAACAAACAGACTTACAAACTTTCGCATTTATAATATTAGTAGGATTAAAAGTTGACTCATTCAACTGATTAGTCAATAAAATCTAGGTTGTATAAAAAGGTCCTTGAAGGATCTTCGAGTTATGAGCTTGACTAACGAAGAGGCGGGCCGGTGTGGGCGGGCTCTGAAGCCAGTTTCCCCGACCACGGTACACGAGACACGCGCTTGTTTCTGACTAAATCGGTGGTAACAGCATCCAACGCTGCTTCGTTGTAAAGCTCTTAGTTGAAACGTCAAGCGGGGCCACGTTTGTACAACGCATTAGGGATAAACGCAAAACATCAAAGCGTACACCGATCGCGTCCAAACTTTACCGTTACTCGGTTGTTATTCTAACAGACAATAAAACACAGTTGTACTATTTTCGATACTAATGTTGCAAGACTAAGTTGGAATTTGTTTTATTGTTTTGTAAATGAAATAACAGAATGTCAATTGTTAAATTTAGATTTACGGTCAAAGCGGATCGGTAGCGATTCGTCATGATAAAGTTAGGGTTACTTATTTTATTACCAATTGTAAAGTGCTTAGACATGTATAATATCCTTAATAATTTTAATTAATCATGGTACCAGTACCAGTTGGATACTTACCAATATATAACCGATCATCTTGGAGTTACGCTTATAAGATTTTGTTAAAAATGTCATTATTAACCCTTAATTTGACAAAATTAAAAAAAGTTCATGATATAAACCTCGTCGTTACCTTATAGTCCGAAAAGTTTTACATTTAAAAAAAATACAAAAAGATAGTCTTGGACGTGCTCTATAGTTTGGGACGCTACTTGCGTGGATACGTTAGCTCCGTCTCACGTCACAAGCACCGCTCGGAGAGCTGGGGCTGCAGCCGAACAAGCGCAAATAATAAAGTCCAGAAAGCACTCACAGCTATGCGCTAACTACGACTTTGTTGCGCTGGCTGTAGAGACTTTGGGCCCGTGGTCGTCTCAAACAAAAAAACTATGCAAGGAGTTGTCCACAAGGTTGGTCCATGCCACTGGTGATCTCAGGGCTGGCTCCTACTTTGCCCAACGGCTAAGTCTCGCGATCCAGCGTGGCAATGCTGCCAGTATCCTGGGATCCTTGCCGCGGGTCAACTGCGATAGTTTGTATTTTTAAATTAGTTTTATTCTCCTACTTTTTTTATTAATATTTGTAACTTAATGTTTTAAATTTTTAGTTGCTATTTTTTCAGTTTAGTTATGATATTGATACTGTGTTAGTTTAGTTTTTACTTCAATTGTACCATTTAATGCGTTTGTTTAAATAAATAAATAATTTTGTATTATAAACGTTCATAATGTATAATTACATTATGTATAACATGAAAAAAAAAGATAGTCTTGAATCATATTCATTGTGGCATGTCAAATTAAGGGTTAATACAAACTTTTTTGCTGACTGTGCTTTTTATTGATTGTACTGTCTTGTATTGTCATGCAAACTACATTTCCGTAATCATGTCGAAACCATTAACCGTTAAGGAGTTCTGTTCTGTAAGACGATCCCGGCTGGACTACCAGAATTTCACTACCAGATTAATGTAGGTATAACATCAGACTTAGATAAGTACACCAAATTTCACGTCAATCCGACCAATCGGTTTCATCCATTAAATTGAGATTTAAAAACGGATCAGACTAGGCAAATAAAAAGCTGGTAAAAGTTGCAATTTACGTAGCATATCTTTCGTGTGCAATTTTATAATTTAAAAAGTTTTTATTTTTTACCTGCACACCGCTAAGTGGCTAAGACATTTCATCATAAGACAGGCCTCCTGTGCTTACAAGGGGTTTTTTGTGGCACTTCATAGAAAAAGAGAGGTATTCAAAAGGTAAATCCTACCTGGCCGTCCAAATAATGGTCCCGTTTTTTGTAAAAGCTATTCTGTAGTATAGTGTTACGGTCATACGATACGAGAGTTTTAACTACAACTAAACTGCAGGTAACTATTTGGGTTTATCTATTAGTTAATTGAGAACTGGTTTGGGTATGTGGAGAATTTTAGTATCATTTACTTGGCTGTAAAGTGGCGTGTTCAGTTTGTTAGTCATTTAATTGGATTGGGGTAGTAAAAGTTGCTTTTTAATAGACGTGAGTTTAATTTATAGAATATAATTTAAAAAGCATCCTATTGCTGTGAAAAAGACTTCGCGAATTAGTTCACACGTGTAACGGCTTTGCAATGGTTACTTTAAAACTACAGTTTGTACAGTCGACTTTATGAAGTTGTGAGCAAAAGTTTGATCAAAAATATCGGAGCACGTTACGCTTCCATGCCGTTAACAATAGAGTCGTGTTCAGATATTTTTGATCAAATTTTTGCTCACAAGCTTATGAACTCGACTGTACCAGTGTGATCAATTCTACTCGTATCTCAGTTTATAGAATACAAACGAATTTTTCCACCTCAGGTAGTACTCTACACTTACTCCAACAAGTTGGAAAAGTGATTACATCTCTCTGGTCTTTGCTATCCAAGAGAAACCGATAATTGTAAGCTGTGTAACAAATTCGAAGCCACCATTGGAATGTATCCTCCATTAAAACGGCTCCGTTCAAAGACTCGCCGCTTGAACGCAGCGAGGTGTTAATGAACGCTACCTACATTCAACAGCGAGCACCATGCTAGTGCATAAAATTATAAATAATTAAACTGAAGCTTTCCTAACCACATTAGAGCGTGTGGGTATTCGACAACTATTAAAAATCGAAACAGCAAGCCTTACGTAAGTTGGGTTGCGTCCCACGCGATACTCGGCAGATTTGAGAAGTCGACTAGCGGTTGAGAGCGCTGGTGTTATGCTGTTATTGTGTTTGGCTGGTTGGCGTGGTGGGTAGAAATCCAGTGTCCGGTCGACCTGGTTACCGATGACACGGGAGATAATATAGAAGCAGCGTCGCGCTCACTGACTTGTTACTGATGCATCTGTATGACACGCTGAACAAAGCAACTAAACGGCGCCATACCATCAAATAACACCGGACCGGACAGAGCGTACTCAAAATTCTCGCTCCGTCTCATTGAACGTCTTGAAAAATTCATTGCATGTGTGTAAAAAACTAGTCGCGACGGACCTGATGAAATTGAATCAACTTAGAAAATGAACCGGCTTGCTAAGCCCTCTTAAAATACGGCTGTATTTCCATTTGCGACGCGGGAATAAGTGGCTGAATAAAGTCTGCCTTCTTGGGCTGTCAACGACAACTGTAACGCGCGAGGTAAGCCTTGGCGACACGACGACAGGTTTGATCTTTTATCCAGTTACTTGAATTCAGTATTGGAACCAGTTCTTTCGCCGCATTACTATAATGGCACCTTTCACTGCAATCCGTCAATGCGCGCTTACCGTCGTCGCGTAAGACTTGCTTTTGTTTCGAGTGTCGAAGCGAACCCTTCAATGGAGATTGAACTGACATTTCAGCCACGTGTGCTGGTTGGTTGTGTTGTATTTTTCCACGAAAGTGAATTGACTTGCGCAATTCTTGCCAAAAAAGTACTCGGGTAAAAGTGCCGAGGGCTGTTGGTGGAAATTGTGTCGTTTGTGTAACTCACAATATGCTCTAGATATTAAAAAATATCGCAGATTGGCAAGCGCAGTGTAGAACGTCCACGAACGAGATGGATGGATGACTTGAGGGCCTGCTCCAAAATTCGAAAATCGAAGTTCGTATCGTACCGTTCCTCTCACTCTAGTATTAAATACTAAGTACGAGTTGTCGGAGGGATGGAACGACACGAGCTTCGATTTTCGAATTTCGGAGTAGCCCCGCTGGTTAAAGGTGAGGTGAGGTGTGAGGTATGGATGCAAGCCGCTTCCAACCGAAGCAACAAGAATCGGACTCGCGCAGGTATTTATGGATATCCAGTATAAAAGAACCCATCTCCTTAGCAAAATGTACTCAGTATAGGGTCACTTTAGATTTAAATGGTGTCTGCCAGTTGGGGTTAGAAATAATAAAAGCCGTAATATTATGTACCAATAAATTATTAACAAAATGACCGAACACTCAGAATCGACGGTAAAATGTTTTATGCTTATTTTATTAGTTTATTGGGTCGTTTCCTCTGATTCTAGGAAAAATATTTAAGTGCTTGAGAACCTAAAACTTTTAATTGGTAACGTCGATTTACACATATTTATAACGTTAGTGTAGATACAGTCAAAGACACTGTTTAGCGTATCGTGGTGGAACTTTTTCTCTGCAAATATCACGTTGACATGCCATATGTCTACCAAAGGAATCATTGTGCATTTTTATTGTGAAAAGGTACGTAATTCAGTTTCTCGGAAGAAAAGATGAAAGAACATGAAAATATTTTTTCATGTTTTAAGTCGGTGCCTCAGCGCGAGCCAGCAGGATTTTTATATCACGGGACCTATTTATTAGTCGTCTACTTTACCTACATAATCTGTCACGCTTCTATCACTCCTACTGGCTCGTGCAGAGGCACCAATTTTAAACTGGTAGAAAATTACTTTCATGGTTTATTTCGGTCACTTAATTTTTTTTCAGATTCAACTTACATAGAACCTATATGTATTGGTTTTGGGGTTTCTCTACGAGATCATATCAAACATGAAGAGATACGAACAAGAACGAGGGTCACAGTTCACCGACATAGCAAAGCGAATTAGCTCTTTGAAATGGCAACGGGCGGGTCGTATAGCACGGAAACTTCTCAAATGGAGCCCACGAATCGGCAAGCACAGTGTAGGACGTCCTCCGACGAAATGGACGGATGACGATGATGATGATGATATTTGTATAAGTAGCCGTTAAAAGGTTCAAGAAACGACGTTTTTGCATAATTAAATATAGAATTATCGTAGCCGTTACGTTCTAACTCGTTTTAAGATGTCAACAAGATACGTAGCTCATGCGAGATGGTCATTTAATGAATAGTAAATCTATAAGGCACTGCTAATATGACCAATGTCACAATTTTCTGTTAAACAAACAAGACTTAAATATAGACAGTCAAAACTCCTTTTAAATTAGCACATTCTTTCAGGTTTTGCTCTATTGGCGAGAGAAACGTGTTGGGTTGTGTGCATCATGTTTGTTCTCTCTCTTATATACCTATATTAAGAGTGAGAAGATGTAACAAGTGTTTAGCGATTCGGGGAATCGATATTTGAAAGCATATTCGTAGGAATACTATTCGATGATGGAGTAAATTTTATAAATATTATTTTTATTATATTTTTTTTTTTTTTTATTTGACGACCGGATGGCTAAGACGTTAGAGAACCTGACTACGAAGCTTGAGGTCCCGGGTTCGATTCCCTGCCGGGGCAGATATTTGTATGAATAATACGAATGTTTGTTCTCGGGTCTTGGATGTTTAATACGTATTTAAGTATGTATTTATCTATATAAGTATGTTTTTCCGTTGCCTAGTATCCATAGTACAAGCTTTGCTTAGTTTGGAACTAGGTCAAATGTTAAATGGTCCAGCAGGGCTACTACGAAACTTGAAACTCGAAGTTCGTGTAGTGCGGTCCCTCTGGCACTTATACTATTTAATGCGAGAACGAGAGGGACGGTACGACACGAACTTCGAGTTTCGAGTTTCGTAGTAGCCCTGCAGCCACGGCTGAAGATGTTCGGAGCAGTGGCGTAGCGTGGGGGAAGAAAATTTTGCCGCCCTCTTATTTAGGGTACCTACTCATTCTAATCGGTCCGAATCGTAGATGCGACAATTTTTTTTGTTATGGAATTATCATCATCATCCCAGCCTATACACGTCCCACTGCTGGGCACAGTCCTCCTCTCAGAATGAGAAAATTTGGGCCGTAGTTCCCACGCGGGCCCAGTGCGGATTTGGAACTTCACACGCACCATTAATTTTTTTAGGTATTTTGCCGCCCCCTAAATGTGCCGCCCGGGGCGGACCGCCCCCCGCCCCTACTACGCTACGCCACTGGTTCGGAGTTTACCTACTACCCATCCATGACGTTGGGATGTACCCTGACGCCAAACGAGGTAATATCAGAACTATTCATATTAACATAATCTCATGGTAATTATCTTAATATGCAAATAAGCAGGCATATATCATGGAACCTATAAGTGTGTAAGATAGACGGCGACACTTTTAAGAATTTACTTTACTTCCTTAGGTACTTTATCGTTTTAATATCTTGCTGCTAAGCTTTCTTTAACCTAACCTAATACAATCTCATTACCAAGCTAAAGATCTTCTAAATCAGAAGTAAAGTTTGAACAAACAGAAATTAGTATTTTTCTCACACATCTAAGGAAATGTAGTCCTTATATTCGTGATGATTATTCCCGAAAATTACAACGTTAGGTCCTTGGACCATGGAACCTTTTTAAAGGAAAAGTCATTAGAATTTTCCTTGTTAATAAATGCGATGCCACATTGGCGTTTGCTGTGAAATGGTTCCATGGTGGCTCATGAATTAAAGTTCATTACCGTAGGTACAGTCAACGTCATAAATATGTGATCACTTTTGTACCTTGTCACTTTAACGTCTTGTTTGAAAAGTTATACGAAATTGTGTAACGACTGAAAGCGACAAGGTACGTAAATTATCACTTATTTATGACGTTGATTGTAACTATATATTTCATTAACGTTGCATATAAAAAACCCGCGCTAAATTTCATGTCTCTAATCCCTGTAGTTCGAGATTATATTCTAGGGGTTTCGGGATACCTAATATAACATACTAATTTGATCTAAATCTGTCAAACTGTTTTAGCGGAAAGGAGTAATAAACATACAGACATTATACTCACAAACTTTCGCATTTCTTAATAGGATTATGTTCCACCGTATTTCGTTGCTTAAATACAAAAGGGCCACAAGTAAAAAAATATTTTTTTTCAATCGCAATAATTGCATTTTAAATGCTATTTAACGTGCAACTATTGCAATAAAAATATATTTTTTTTGATTTGTGGCTCTTTTGTATTTAAGCAGCGATTTATGCCCCAAGATTGGAACTAAAAGATTCCCGAAAAGAGGTCTTAGGGCGTTGTTGTCAATCTCACGCGGGTTTCGCAGTTGGTAGCACTGTGCAGGCACAGATTATTATACTACAGAGCTACAGAGTAGCCAACTGTCAAAGATAATATAGTCAATACCTGTCAACGATAGTGACGGAAAAGAACACTTCTGTATGGAGTGTCGAACCACTGGTTCTGGTTTGTAATTGAATTCTTTCTACAACTTTTCATCGTTGAAATTCAGACGAGTAGAATATTATTCAGTCTCTGTCGCAAAATTCATTACCACAATAAACGACTAACAGTGAAGCGGTTAAATGTAAATTGAATTCAATAATCCTGTCCTACGATCATACTTCGCATATGCATTAATATTAAAACACATAAATATCTCATTGAACAAGGCTCGTGTATATCATTATGATATCGAGTTTGCATGACTATGCTTCTCGAGTTAGTATAAAACATAAAGTTACCACCCAGTCACCATTTCCGCGTATTTCATAAGAGCTTCATCGTTAAACCTTCTTGCAATAGGGCATATTAGGCAAAGCTCCGCGCGGGGGCGACACTAGCGTAAACCCATGATAACGTCAGTTCTCTTTTTGTCACCATGACAGGTGACCAAAGAGTATTAGTACCTATAGAAATCATGATATATTTATTAGTAACAAAATAACATGATATTTACATCGATAGCAACGATAGAGCTATATTTTCAAAAAATTAATTGAAATACTTAATGTATTATTGGCATTTAATATACTCAAAAAACTGTGTTTTGTTTTTTACGGTTTTGTGCTAGTGCTGCACTCTGACGGCAGAAAATCGCAGTAATATTCCCTATAGACTAAGTACTAGGTACCCTACCCTATCAATGTCTTAGGCACGTAGTGAATGGGGAATGGATGAAAATTTTAGACCGCTTGAAACTTTTTTAATCGATAGGAATAACCTTCCTAATTAACAAAAAAAAGTAACAGATTTTTAAATAGCATCAATAAATTTAAGAAATGAAAGAGTTTTCTTTACCACCAAATTACGATAGTCCGGTCGGTTACGGGTTGTTCCATAGCCCACAACAAAAAAAATAAAAATGTGTCTTTGACTCATTTGTTTTGTCAGGTGACACTCTTTACCGGTACGGATAATACCAAAATGGAAATACCGACCCTGTTTTTCATGTACACGCCCATAGAAACTGACATGAGTTTCACTTGGTGTGTACATGAAGAACAGGGTCGGTATTTCCAAGTCGGTATTATCCGGGCCGGTAAAGAACCTGTCAAAGCGAACGAGTCAAAGACACATAAATTCTTCTTTTTTTTTCCTGGGCTATGGAACAATCCGTTACCGACCGGACTGTCGTAATTTGTCTGTAAAGAAAACTTTTTTAAATTAATTGATGCTACTTACAAATCTGATATTATTTTCTGTTAATTAGAAAGGTTATTCCTATCGATAACAAAAGTTTCAAGCGTTTCTAAAATTTTCATCCGTTCCCCATTCATTCACTCTTTTTTAGCAGTTATCACTGGAATATTATTTGTTAGTGATAAAACGTCCGCACCCACCACTCAAATAAGTCACTTAAATTCACAATAGTTTACGCCATTTCTTTCTGTCATACGGTATAGGTTCACAGTAGAAAGAGACAGTTAATGCGATTGCGAGCGTTTGGCTTAGTACTTAATTAGTCAATACGGTCTCTGATCACATATTGTCAGTTTTAGTGTTTTGTAAGTGTTAAACGCGAAATTCAAAAGCCAAACTTGTAACAGTAAAAATATCGAAAAAAAGGAATTTGCAATCTCACCGATGAAATAAGTAACTACGCTAACATCGTCAGTTGTGTGCCGGCTGGTAAGTAAAGGGTGCCAAACTCGATTGTCATTTCTGTTTAGTAACTATTTTTTTTCGTCTTGGCGGAGGCACTACCGTGCCCCCATATATATTAGCTAATCTGTGTCCAGACCACTAATGTTAGATTCAGCGGTTTAAGCGTGAAGAGATATACAGACAGAGTTCCTTTCGCATTTGTATTATTAATAGTAATTAATTAATATTCGTTAATTAAATAATTAATACTGATATTAATAAAAAAAACTAAGATACCGGAGAAGGATTCAGCATCACTATCTTTCCTCGGAATGTTGCTACATTTTTGAAATATTAGTAATGGAATGTACTATAATACTCTATTCCAGGACTACGAATGGCGGCGGCCGGCACGGTGTGTTCTCTGTCTATTGCGTGTGCTGCCAGGTAACCATTGCCACAGTATATATATAAGCTAAAGCAGTAGGGAAGCTGCGAACAAAGCGATCGAAACGAACACACACACAGACGCGCGCTCTACATGGCCTTTAAGGGGGTCTCGCGGTACTGCAGTCGCGTGAGTGTGTGTTCGTTTCGTTTCGATCTATTTGTTCGTAGGTTCCCTACTGCTTTAGCTTGTATATATATACTGTGCCATTGCGCAGCGAGCATCTCGGCCCCGCGACCTCATTAGTGCCATGATCAACGACTAGATGCAATACAAAGGTGCTAATTGCCTAGGCTAATTAGCATTCGTTTAAAGACTAGCTTCTAGCCTATAATTAAGAAAGAAAGAAATGTCAAAATAAATGTCAAAACATGTGCTGTAAGTTTTGCGAGTAGTGAATAGGTAAGTGTTTCTTTCTTTCTTCTTTCTTTCAAACCTGAGGCCGTATTGCCTATCGTTTCTGCCGCTCGCGATCGCAATCAAATGACAGATTTCGCATACAAAAACTGTCATTTGATTGCGATCGCTAGCTTCAGAAACGTTAGGCGATACGGCCTGTGTAATTAGGTACCTAAATGTCTTTAATAACAGATTGTTATCATCCCAAGAGGGCTACGTCCCAGTGGAGGGTACAGGGTGGTACAGGCTTCCTCTCAGAACGAGTGAGCTAGCATAGTTACCATGTTTAAACTCGTCTGTGCGCTACACTAACGACGTCTTCCCATTGGTTGACTATTCTCTCGCACAACTCAGATGGAAATTATATATACTAGCTTTTGCCCGCGGCTTCGTCCGCGTGGAATTTGGTTATCCCGCGCTGTTCCCTCGGGAACTGTGCATTTTTCCGGGATCAGTAGTAGCAGTGTCACTCTCTGGCCCATTAACTATCTCTATGCCAAAATTCACGTCGATCCGTCGCACCATTTCGACGTGAAAGACGGACAAACATACAAACACACTTTCGCATTTACAATACATTTTAGTATGGATTGACTACTAAATATTTATGTGGATTATTTAATCCACGTGTACTATTATATTTATGCAATGTATGCGCAAGCACATATGCCAACGCACTTGTTTATAACTATTACATCTATTCAACTTCATTTCCCTGGTCGTTAAAGTCAATTTACTTTTTTTTTATTCGACTGGATGGCAAACGAGCAAGTGGGTCTCCTGATGGTAAGAGATCACCACCGCCCATAGACACCTGCAACACCAGGGGGATTGCAGATGCGTTGCCAACCTAGAGGCCTAACATGGGAATAAAGTTGAACGCTCGCTGGTAAGTAAGGCAATGAGGGCTATCGTTTTTTGTCTCACTAGATGGCGCACTGTTGCGTGAGGTTTTTAAGTATGGCTTTCAAAGTCTGTTATTACGGGCGTGAAAACAAAGTTTAGATTTAAATCATATTTAATACACCTTAAAACCGTACCATAAAAATATCGAGCATGCCACAGTGTTGCATAGTCCCCGTTTTGTTCGGAAAAAAGGGAGGACAAACTGTCTCAAAACACAGACATTCATTGCCCCGGAACGCATATTTGCCATAATTAATTTCAGATATTGCAAAATATTCACAAAATTATTCTAATTACAAATAAACCCGCGTAGCTCACCCAAAAACTATGAGATTTGACATTTCGGAGACCTCACGCTACACTAGCGCCTCTAGTGGCGAACTCATACGCGATAGCCCTCATTAAATAATAATGCAGTTAATCATAGTTAAGTAATCAAATCATCTCATTTCAATTTACATTTCAATTGTGATAGAAAATAATCAACTAATGCGACAGATTTAAGTTTTTTCATCACACTTGCTCGTGAACAGTGTCGTAACATGCAAGCTACCTTGCTTGCAACCCCCCAAATAAAACCCTCGACCTTAATGTGCTTGTCATGAAACCCGTGGTCGGTAAATGAGTCGTTGCCCGTACTAATTTTCTTGTCATGAAGCCCAAGGTCGGTAAATGAGTTTGTTAATGCATGGCGTGCTGCCGTCCCTGCAGGGCTACTCCGAAACTCGAAACTCGAAGTTCGTGTCGTGCGGTCCCTCTGAAACTTATACTATTTAATACGAGAGCGAGAGGGACCGCACGACACGAACTTCGAGTTTCGAGTTCCGGAGTAGCCCTGCTGTACGAAACAAACTTCGATTTTCGAATTTCGTAGTAGCCCCCAAGCTTCCAAGTTAATAACAATTTGTACTTTCGTAGTTCAACAAGCATTTGCCGATTTCACGCTTATTTAACTTGGCATAATAATATTTTATTAACAATATGTTTTATAAATATGTGAAAACAATGGCCCTTTTTAACTTAGCCATAAATAACGCTGGGTTATTCGATAGGTATTGCCAAGAGTTCTTTAACCATAATCCATGGCATATTGTGCTTTAGCATAGGCGTTTAAGTAAGGTTCAAAACATTGCTGTTTACAATTCTAGGAAGTGGCTAATCCTATCCTACTTAGTTAGTATTATAAACGCGAAAGTTTGTGAGTGAGTGAGTATGCTTGTTACTCCTACACGCTGAATCGGCCAGACGGATTTGGATGAAATTTGGTATGTAGATAGCTGGATATCTGTAATAAAGCATAGGCTAATTTTTATTCCGATATTCCCACGGGATAGGGATAAAATCTCGAAACAGCAACCGCTGCACTTGAAGTCATGAAATTTTACACGATTGTTTTTAATGTAACGTCAATGAAAAATTCGACGTAAAAGACGGACAAACATACAAAACACACACTTTCACATTTATAATATTAGTATGGAAGCAGACGGTCATGAATAATGTAGTGAGAAATAACTGTACTTTTTTATAACGTGATCCTTATAATACCTAAAGAGTTAACCCTTCATTTAAAATCCAGCAAAATCGTCGCCGTATAGGGTTTATTAACCCGTTCTTTCTTCCCATAACGCATTTAGTTCATCACCGTGCATCCAGAAAAGACGTCTTGAGACGAAGGATCTTTTATCTACCGTCCCTTTTCCTCCCACAGGTGTGTCGGAGACAAACGATGTTTAATTGTTTTAAGCTCAAACCTGCCTGCGTACTTTGTACTCGTTTAAGGCTATTCAATGTCAGGCGCAGATGGTTTGCTTGCTGGACGGTTTATTTTATTTTTTCAGTCACACTCAAAACATAATAATGACTAAAACTATGAAGTTTTTAAAAATACCTATACATGACTTTTTTCTGTTATACTTATATAATTATTGGTGGTTTCATCAGGTCATTTTTAGTATATTTTTAGCATACCTACCACAAAATGAAAATACGAGTATTGACTTTTTCAGTTTCAAATCGAGAACCTTAAACTTCGTTACCCTATAATATCTCAAATGGTTGTCAGAACGATTTCCTTGCAAAAAGCCTAACATCAGGGATTTAAGAACTGTCATGTAGATGCTACTAAATCAACAATTTATATTGGACGCGTTGTTATTTATCTAACTTTCGCGAGAAAAAAAAAAGACGAATGCACCATTTTCCTTGTGACAAGTAATATCAAGTTAAATTAGAAAGAGAAAAGGAATGCGATTGATTATATCGAAAAAAAAAACAATAAAATAAATTAATGTATAATAGATGATATATAATTACAATTTGCTAAATACTTAAATTTCAGTTATTAATTGGCCATTTTGTGAAGAAATTTGATGGATCACTTACTTGTTTGGTTTTATAAATTGAAGTTAGAATACTATTTAACAACGCCTTGGTGCCCAAGTTTCTGCTTGCTGCTATTTTAAGTTTTTAGTTATTAAGTTGACAGCAACTTGTCAACTTTCAGAACATCTTTATTAGGCCAATAGGTATTTGGTCACAATTCAAAAAACTTCTAAGCAATATGAAAACATTTCACTAGGTAGTTGAAACTATGATGAATGGGAAAATGTATTCCTATTCAATGTATCCAATAAATGTCTTTGTCTCTCTCTTTCTATGATGAAATGAGGTATATAATTTTTTCATTTTCATCTCGGACGTTTCACATTGCATGGCGGGCTTTACCCTCGCAACCTTAAAGCAGCTTCGCCGTGTATGGCGTTGTTCGTTCTAGATAAGCGCTGTTTACCTTAGAACGATTAGCTTATATTTTCCTTCTTTATTGCTTTTAATATAACCACAAGTAGGGCAGAGTTTTAAGTCGTGTAAATGTTACCTTGTAGTAAGTTTTTTTTTAAAGAACGTTGGTAACGCAAACAGAATCGCGAAGTGCGAAAAACAAATAAAGTCTAAGGTATATCAAAGTTACTAAAGTTTTAAGTTTTAAATAGATTGTTCAAGCACTTTCTACAAGTATCGGCTTCGCCAACAGAAAGGCTATGTTCATGGAATTTTTCAATAAGTATTGTTTAAATAAGTACATCATCATCATCGGTCATTTTTAAATCAAGTTCTTTTCCTGGTTGTCATGCAACCTTTATATGCAACTCTAAAACAACAAAAAATATGTAAATAATGACAGAAGAACGGTTAAAACTCGATCAAAAAAGGGGTTTTTCGCATTTATCTCGAAAAGGTGCATTGTTGTATTAGAGGCGCGAATATGTATACAAAATTGTAAGACAAACCGACCATAATGACCACTTGGACGGAGCAGGGTTAAAGAAACGTCAAACATGTTTTAGGGCTGACGGTTCCATACAGACTGCTGCAGGGTAACAGTTAAAAGTTAACTCTGCTCCGCGCAAGCATTAAAAGCTTGTAAAAACCCAATTTGAAAGTTTTGACCACACGCCGCAGCTAAAAGCCTTCTGAAAAACACAACACTCATACACACGCACGACACTCACTTTTCCCCTTCACAAATTCCGAGTACTTGTGGTTGCGCTGCGGCACCACATGGTGGGTGCGATTGCGATGCGACCGCGCGGCGTCGGCTGCGCACGCGCACACTAACAACAAGCCCCACAGCAGCATGCTGCGTCATCACTATGACGGGCGGACGGCGCGAGCGTTCATCGCGTACTGAACACCGCCGGCGCAGGTACGCAGCGCTTTTGAATTCGAACACGTTTGAATTTTCGAATCGTTGTAGGTTGTAGGTGGCCAGTCGCGTCGGTATTTCGGTTTGGCGGACTTTTGTGCCAGGTATGTGTATGCTTGTGATGCACGGATGTTTTGCGCTGTGGATGTCAGCTGGTGGATTTGTTTGTTCCATTTTTAAACCCCGGCGCAAAAAGAGGGCTGTCATAAATATCATAAGACTATTGACACCAATTGATCTAGTCCACTAAGCAAAGCTTGTACAGTCGCCATTAGATATTTCGGAGCGATCAAGGTGGTCAAAAATATAAGCACACATGCACTCTATTATTAATGTATTACAGTTCATGTTTCGATATTTTTGATCACCTTGGCCGCTCTGATGGTGTCTGTACTGTGTGTACTGGGCAACGGATGGACATACAGGTAAATACATATGAAACATCCAAGACTCGAGAACAAAGATTCGTAATATTCATACAAATATCTGCTCCTACCGGGGGTCGATCCCGGGACCTCAAGCTTCATAAGAGGTTTTCTAACACTTGGCTATTCGGTCGTCAAATGCTATGGGCTTGACGTGAATATCTGTGGCATTATAGCAAACGAGACAGATAATACAGATTAAAAAAAAACACTATAAATCCGATTCAACCGAATTAATGGTTTTCTTCGCTATATATACATTGGAGTTATTAAACACGGATCTTATCGAGTTTACTTAGCACGACAGTTTCGGTCTCATTCGCAGCTCTTCCTCGAGGTCAAAGAGGCCCGCGAAGCCACCGAACAAAGAAAGATATCCTTATTAATTTTCGTAAAAGTGTTTTTGCCGAACTATGGTGATCCGTGGCAGACAAAACTAATAAAATGGCCCCTCATCACTGAAAGGTTGAGAACCATTGCTCTAGGCTAGGAGTAAAGCGACAGTAGTTCCATGTTCAAAATACGGTATTTGATCTTTTTGTATATGTTTTATAAATTAAAACAACACAATGCCTGTTATCGAATAGAAAAACAATTTTTATAGAGAAAACGAGCATAGAGAAAAGCGTTTGAGAAAGAGACAGGAATATAGATTTTTCAAAAAATCACTATAAATCCAATTTTCAACCGATTTAAATTTTCTCTTCGCTAAACACTATCTGTATATCAATATTTTCATAATAATATTGAGATATGGCAAAATCAGGAGTTGTCAAATACCGTATAGTTAAATACCTCCGTACTAGCACCGATAAATGCCACATCTCCAGGCTAGCTCTTGGACCACCTCTGCTCTTGCGCAGGAATGTGGCCGAAAACGCCGCGTAACGCCGCTGTAATAACCCGAGTGTATAGATTGTAGAAAGATGTCATTGCTATGCACGACACCCAGCTTTTTAATAACTATACTTATAACATAAGCCCGGTTTAGCCCTCATATGAAAAAAAATGAACTACATATAAACAATTGCTTTGCTTTGATCACCCTCGACCTTAATAGATATAAGATAGAGTTACGTCTATATAACAAATGTGTGTTCATGGTACTCCTCTGCCTCCGCGCTGTAAGAACACCCACATCACATAATTCCAACTATCATCACCGGAACATTACGCTAACACGTTTCGAACTGAATCAGAGATTATCGTCAGAGCAACACAAACGTTCAACATGTTGTTGGACTAACGGTATACGCGTGCGATGACGCGGGTAAACGCTAGTCTAGAATAATTAAAAAAATTAAAAACATTGAAGAAGCTTGCCCGTTCCACTGGTGACATGGTGACCATAGACCTGGCTCTTTCCTCGGTCAACTGGGTAATTTTGTACATAAATATAGGTTTTCTAGGCTTAGAATTAGTGTGTTTTCGTTTTATTTTTCTTTGTTTTTGTATTAGGTGACGCATAAATTTTGTAAAAATAAATTATCAGACGTCACATAGACGAGTCGCACTTTGAACATATGGTACGGTAGACGTACCGAAATATTGTTAAACACAATTAAATATCTTTGAAAACTTTTGCAAAAGTATTCCATCCCAGCCTATATACGTCCCACTGCTGGGCACAGGCCTCCTCTCAGAACAAGAGGGCTTGGGCCATAGTTCCCACGCGGGCCCAGTGTGGATTGGGACCTTCACACGCACCATTGAATTGCTTCACAGGTTTGTGCAGGTTTCCTCACGATGTTTTCCTTCACCGCAAAGCTCATGGTAAATTTCAAATGTAACTCCGCACATGAATTGCGAAAAACTCAGGGGCGAGCCGGGGTTTGAACCCACGACCCTCTGCTTGAGAGGCGATAGGTCAAACCACTAGGCCACCACGGCAAAAGTATTCAGTTGAATAAATATATTATTCAAGCGCTGTCTGAAATACTCGTACAGTCACCAGCATTAATATCTGCCACAGCGGAGCGTGCAAAAATATCTGACACGTCCTTCCGGCCCTAGAAATAGAGTCGTATCAGATATTTATGCACGCTTTGCTATGTTAGATACTGGTGACTGTACCAGCACGGTTGACCAGTACCTACCCTTTCGCTAGAGGCGCTGTTCGTGTTTCCATACAAATTGAGATTTCAACGCGAACGCGATCGAGACGTATTTTGTAACCGAAAACTTACACTAAGGGTCCAGGGCAGGTAAGGAAAATAATATATACTCCGACCGGGATCGAACCCGGGGCCTCAAACTTTGTAGACAGGTTAATTACTGGGTTATCCGCTCGTCAGTACATTAAGGCTAAAATTATGCATGCCGCGGGAATCAAACTGCGACCTCTGCTTCCACGTTCCATTTTAATATAATTAGTGACATAAAGCGCCAATGACTAATATTTTTATTGGTTCTGGTAGTATTTATAGAATGTTGTATTTCTTATGTAGATCCAATAACGCTATATCCAATGAGCGCCGTAAAACTTGTTTGTGTCCGTTCGTACTGAGCCAATCTTGGACAATGTTTTATGGGTTTCTCAATGATTAGTTTATTTCATTTTCATTTTATTTAAAATATGGCTTCTGTCCTATTTTAGGACAATTTCGCCAGTGTCAAAGTAAGCTCTCTTTGGGAGCGACGTTGTACGGTGATTGTAGTTTTTGCAACTTGATAGTAAAATTCCAGAAACCACGTGGAGACAACTTGCGCATTAAAAAATGTCAGACACGAGAGCAATATAGAATTTTGTGATCACTGTTAAGGCTAATCGCTGCATAAAACACTATCAAAATTATACTTCAACTAGCCAAAGAAACCAGCAATACCAAAATTAGATAATGTCTACATCCGCCATGTTCGAATGCTATGACAAATCGAATCAATGATTAGTTGAAAATTAATTGATAAAGTGACAAAATGAGTACTTACTTATAATTCTCAAGCAATCTTAGCCGCTAAAACTTTCCTTGTAAATTTGATATATTTACTACCATTCTGAATTATTTCAAATTTTGCAATCCAACAGTTTAGATTTTAGAGGGGGGACGACGACTTTAAAGTTGAATATTTCGCAAACAGATCGCTGAATAGAAAAATGGTCTTAGCAACTCTGCAATGGTTTTAAAAGACCTATCCAACGATACCCCACAATATAGGGATAGTCGAGAAAAAATATCACCCCTACTTTACGTTTATGGGAGGTACCCTAAAAAATTTTTTTTCCTTTTTTTTGTACCACTTTGTCGGCGTAACTGATATGTATATTCATGTCAAATTACAGCTGTCTAGTACTAACGGTCTCTGAGCTTACCCGCGGACAGACATGACGAAACCATAAGGGTTCCTAGTTGGCTACGGAACCCTAAAGAAGGCAAAAAGGGCTTCCAACTATGGCATATCGAGCATTAACAATTGCTTAAATATAAACGACCGTATTTAAAAAAAGTAACGTTTAATAACCAACTTTATATAAAGTCGTTTATATCTAAAATAATCTATAAGTTGAAGAGCGCGTTGAACTCTTTACGAAACCCGAGTCGCGCCGCCACCAAGCATCCAGCGGCGAGCGCTATTTCCCATTGCTTCGCCATCCACTGCCGGTTAACCTAGCAAACCTGAATAACATAACAGTACTGAACCATCGACGTATACGACATGAGTGTTACTGTAGTATCTTGCGGTTACGAAATAACAGTTCAGGGTATAAAATAGTGACTAGTCACATTCCTTCTGAGCCTTTACTAGATTGAGGACGCTGGCGCCTTCCAGATAAGCCTATGATAATTCAACTAATATTCTTATGGTATACTAGCTTTTGCCCGCTGCTTCGCCCGCGTGGAATTCGGTTATCGCGCGCTGTTCCCTCGGGAACTGCGCAGTTTTCGGGATAAAAAGTAGCCTATGTCACTCTTTGGCCTATAAACTATCTCTATGCCAAAAATCACGTCGATCCGTCGCTCTATTTTGACGTGAAAGACGGACAAACATACAAATATACAAACACACACACTTTCGCGTTTATAATATTAGTATGGATTTTATGTTTACCTCGAAGAAAAATTAGGCACTTTACACGTAATTTTTTAAACTACCAGCGCTCTCGGAAAGATCATCATTGCCAAGAAGAATGCGCCGCAAGATATCAAATAATTACAAATATACTTAATTAAATAAAAATTAAAGAAAAAAATTACAAAAAATGAATAATAATAATACAGGGATGTATGGGCCCCCTTAGTTACAAAACTAAACACTAACTATATCTACGTTCAGTGGAAGTGTAGAATGCTTTAACCGTCATAAATAAAAAAATATAAATTTCAGGTCAAGTTCAAAAACAGCTAGCTATTATATTTCCGAAACTGTTGTAGACTCTTCCGAAATTTTCAGCCAATCAGAAGGCTGGAACAACATTTAGCTTTAAACAGTTTTCCCTATTATCTCAGCAGATGTATGAACACAAACAAAAGTAACTCCTTAACTTTCAGTTCCTACTTCCCACTCATACAAACCACCTACTAATTTACAACATACGTCATTTTTATCACAAGCCAATAAAGTTCAAAGTAATAGAAGCTACGTTAAACTCAAATTGGTTTCTTCCCGTATTACCAACATAACTTTGCGAGTGTTACGAGTTTTATGCGACTAAAGTTAAAGTTCAAAGTAGAGTATTTATTGGTTTGAAGGTTATTTTCTCTGGCCCTTAGTACGCCTACGAGGTGCGACCTCGGCAGCCGTCGATAAATGTGAACTTAAACTAAAATAATGTTATAAATATCAAGCACGTTCTATAAATGTGCTCGGAAACAAAACTATAGCAAATTGGTTATGTAAGTCGAGCTTTATGACCCGAGAACAATAATAGTGCTACCAATATTATAAATGCAAAAGTTCATGTGTTTGACTCGTTGACGGTAAAACGGCAGCACGGATTTCAATAAAAATTTATTTGCAAATATCCTGATATATGGAGCTAGAGTATAACCGCGGCTTCGCACGCGTAGACTATTCGATCTGGTACATACAATTGAAATTCAGGGATTCTACAAATTCCCAAAATTGATATCGTCGTCTTCATTGAGGTTGTGTTAAGAACAACTGTCCAAAATTTCAAGATTATACTCGTAAACCCAGCGGTAGCATTTTCATGATTTTATCCCTACCCCGTAGGAATATTGGGATAAAAAGTAGCCTATATATTATATGTTATCAGCTCTCTGCGTACCAAATTTCATCTAAATGCGTCCATCCGTTTTAGTGAAGGAGTAACAAACCTACACACACACACAAACTTTCGCATTAATAACACAAGTAGGATAACACATAGGCTATTTTTTATCCCGATATGCCAACGGGATATGTACCAATCCTTCAAATTTCAACCGCTAGGGTTAGAAACCTGGACGTACGATTGTTATTTTTGAGAATTCTTTTAAGATGTTTCGGGAAACTTCGAAATTTAACTTGAATTGCCAATTTAATGGTTAGTGCGAGTAAAACCGCGGATAAAACTAGTATTATAAATGCGAAATTTATCTATGCTTTAACGCTAAAATAGATAGACGGATTTGTATTGGTGTATCTAGTTATATTTCAGGGGGGGGGGTCTGGCCTGGATTTTTGTGTAAAGATATCAAGATAGATAGAAGTATTATAGAATTTTGAATCGGTAGCCCAGCATCCTGGGGTGGGCACTAGACCATACTGGGGTGGGCACGGCTCATGGATGCGGATTGGAATAACATTTGATAGTTATGCTGATATGTATTTATGTATTTCTCTAAAATAACATTCTATTATATAGACGCGTTGGACGCGTCCCTCAGGTTGACTGGCGCTGGCGCATTGTATGGAAACAGCATAAACAATAATTGGAATTGCATGACAGTACTGATTTGAAGCCCAGAGGCGCTATCCCAAAAATTTAAATTCGAAATTTACGAATCATAGAGTCCCTCATACTGTTCTATTTTAAATTTACGAATCATATAGAGTCTCTCTTATTCTCCTATTTTAAATTTACGAATCGTAGAGTCTCTCTTACTCTCCTATTTTAAATTTAGGAATCATAGAGTCCCTCTTACTTTCCTATTTTAAATTCCATAATTGAGAGAGGGCCGGCACGTTACGAAGTTCGAATTTAGAACTATCCAGCACCAGGCCTTATAGCAGTATTTAGGCCTAATATAGGTGAAAACATCTAGAGCTGCTTATTATTCTTGATGGAGTTATCTTATCTACACCTCAATGAAGATCACTATATTATTTTGGGAATTCCCAGGAATATTGTGATGTGTCCTGTGTGTGTTTTTTGTACTAGATCGCTAGAACGTACGGACCCTGGACATCGTGGAATTTACACATATGCTACTTTTATGAGGACATTGCACAAAGGGGTAAAATTATTCAATGGTGCGCTGATCAGAGTCTTGATGGACAGTTGTTCTTATCACAACCTCAATGAAGATCACGATATATATTTTGGAAATTCCCAGGGGAATATTAAAGGATAAAATCCTCCCGGAATTTCATTTGTACTAGATCGAATAGTTTACGCGTGCGAAGCCGCTGGTAAACTCTAGTTAGGCATAAAAACATAATATTTTTAATTGTATACAAAGAGACCACACAACGCTCTGTTCGAATTGTTAAACGAATACGTTTACGGAATTTAAATGACTTCTTTATATTTCGGTTAGCTTAGGATATTGTTTCGTGGTTTAGCTTAAGTTTTGAATGATATTAACTTTTTATGCTAGAGGGGGTTAAATATAGGAGTCATCTGATGGTTAGCACCCCCCATGGTACACCTGCAACACCAGAGGATTACTTATGAGTTCAGTTCCACCGGCTCAGATTACCAAAGCAGAATACCTCATATGCCAGTACTGCCAGTTAAAGTTTCGTCTAACTAGAGCCTCATTAAAAGGTCTTCATATCAGATAATTATCAAAGGTCTAAGGGGAAGAAATAAAGGTATTTATTCAAGAATTATCATGATTGTATCCAGTATCAACGGCACTTAGCTAGGGCAGTAACTATATAAAATAGTGCTGTATATAGAATGCTCTCTTATCTGGTATCACTGAACCAGCAAAGAACTCTATTGAGAAAACAATTTATTATTAACAAGTCCTATTAAAACGTTCACGAGTGATCGTATTTACTAAATATGTAGAGGGTCGTTCGTTAGGACTCTGGGCACACACACGCAAGTATTAACAAACACCCATGCGTGGTTTGACGCTAGCCAAGCTTCTGGGACACCGTGTAAAACAGACAGAAAGACATAGTTAATTTTTTAAATGGCGTCAACCTGCCGCCGGCGGGTGTTCGAGGACAATACAAAAGGCCACGAACCACTTGACTGCATTGTATTGCCTGCCAGCCACAAAGGCTTTGATTTCACCTATTGTCGACGCAGGTACTGGCCACTGCATACGCTGCCCCAACTTCGCCCTGGCATACGAACGTCGTTCCTATTTCAAGTAAATTAAAAACAAATTTTAAATGTTCACGTTTGACAGGTTAGTTTTTACTTTTTTTAAGAAGCTTGAGCGAAACGGCGCCACGATGTTTGCACTGAACGCTTGATGTCTAAGACAAGGTAAAAAATAGTTGAAAACTAAAAACTTAGTTAGAGGTGTAATTAAATGTGAATAATTCCCATAACCCTATGTTAACTATAAAGTGAAGGTTTAACAAACGGCACCGCCACCTCGGGACATTAAAATTATACGTCAGATCATTAAATACTGGCTGTAGAACTGTTAATAATCGGTGCGGCTTATAAATGTTGTAATAAAAAGTGCATTCTTGGGCCGAGCGCCCTACTGCGCGGGGTAGATTCGGACTTTATGATCAACAGCCTCCTGGCTGGAAGAAAGAAATTACAACCGTTAAACTTTATTAATAGAATTGATTTTCAAACAACTAAGTATACATGCGTGATACACAGCCTATCATGTCATTGGTGTTTAGGAACCAATGAAAACCGTAAACCAACGTCAATAAGATTGCTTTTAAAGACCGGAATCATCATTTGTTTTTAATTTTTAATAACGCATTTGGATATTTTGGATGCGAGGCATCTGCCACCCCGCTAAGATGCAGGTATGTGAAATTTATATCGATATAATAGAACGTATCGCTTTTATTGTTCTATTATTAGTTTCGTTATTATTATTTTTTTGTTTGTAATTAATGAGATTTGTGCACGTGATTAATGTTCATGGCTGGTGAAGTTATTTTTTTAGTTTCAATACACGAATTCAGAACTAGGGACCGATTTCCGAAATTACATCACTCGAAAACACGATTTGAATGTGGTGCGAGATTGCACTGAAATACACCCCAGCTTTCTTCGGCTAAAATGATTTTTGTCTTAAAAATCCTTTATTTTGTTACGGTTTTCCCCTTACACATAAAAATATGAAAGGGTTACAAGTTATAAATATTTCAAAAGGTATTTTAATGAATTCTGTGCCTCAAGATGTGCATCCAGTTGCATGATTGTGGCAATTCTTATGGTAATGCGAGTTTAAAATGCAGGGCCCCAGGGTTCACGTGCGGGTTGAAGAACGTAGCTGTTTACAATAATTTGTTCCTCGAAATAACCAAGTTTAGGCATAAGCTGAAGTCGATATGGACGCGCGACCATTCGGAAGTTCAACCAAATGGCTTCGACTGATAAAAAGAGCGTCTTCATACTGGATAACATTCAATCAGCCGCACTGCTTGGCTGGCTGAAAGCGACGCGCCGTCGACCATTACATTAGTAAATTAAAAAAAAATGGAAATGTCAAGAATTCATACAACAAAATGTTACATTGGAATGACAAAGTGGTTGATCTGCGATAACTTCTAAGTTTTATCTTATAGAATAGTATGTAAAGTCGAAATTGAAATTCAAATGGAAATAAGCTCTTTTGAAAGGCTCTTCCCCATTTGTAAATTATGTTTTTTGGAACATAAACCTTAGGCGATCGATATCTTTGGTATGTGCTTTGCTTAAGTCATAGACAACAGAGCTCGTGTCTCACAGAAGTCCTTTAAGGTTTTTTTTGTATTGATTCCGTAATTTTGTTATAAAATCATTTATACTTTATACTTTTATTGTAAGTATTTATTTCTACATTTACTATAAATAGGTACCTACTTACAACTTTGCTTTTAAAAATATTCCAACAATTCGTTAGATTTTATAAAGCAAGTTTTTCCGTCACTGCTATACGCTGTACTAATATTGGTTCGAATGTACTATCTCGCTAAGCGGATATACTGACTTCGTACAAAAAACCAGACTGTAAATATTACCGATATCACATATTATTTACGATGTGTAGGTACATAAAGTAACCCAAAATCAAGGTTAACTTTTGATAAACGAAAGGTCTTTTATCAGTCCAGTTTCTTGATCGCACGTCTCTGATACGTTCGGTTTTGAAATTAAAATGATCTCGACAGATGCTCCCTGACATAGGTATCGAACAAAAGCCTGCTTGTATTCACACGGTCCTTACAAAGAACCTTTTTTGCCTCTACAGATTCCTAACGAAATCTCAGAGCGAATCGCGCTGTCGGATTCTTATTTTGAAAGTTTAGATTTTTTGAACTGAACAGGCAATGCTGGTTTGAATTTTTGAATTCGGAACGGTCTGCTCGCTTTTTATTTGAATTCGGAATATAACGGCATCACAGAGAATATAGATTTATTCGTTTGTTTTTATTAAATTTTATTTACTTATGATTAAGGTAGAGTTATGTAACGTAAGTATGTTACCTACTATAAAAGTTATAGATTCTCGAGTACGTATGAGAGTATGATCAAAGAGATTGTAGTAACTTTGCTTCGTTCTTTTGTAATTTAAGCTTTTGTTGAGTTTCAGAACAAAGTGCCGAGGCGTGCAAACACAAAAAACTGTCATTTACTTCAGCATAATTCGGTAAACCTAACCGAACAATGCTTACAGCTCATGTCACAAGAAAGTGCAAAAATTACATTAAAAACACAACAAACCACAATCGACGTGGAGCTATAAATCTTTCAAATAAAAACTGTACTATGCCACGACGAAAATGGACGATTAAAATCGAAAACAAAACTACAACGGGGCTTTTGTCTTACTCGTGTCATCGTGCCTACAACACGGCCTGATCCCGGCCCGGGGCAGAAAAAATCTCGAGCCAGTGTTGCTACGACAAAGGAACTAGAAGTGGCCAAAAACCATATTTTGCATCTAGAAGAGCTAAAAATAATTAATAAATAGATAAAAATTTATATCTGTTGCACTTATCTACTAGTTTATGCATGAAAAAAAAACTAATGACAATATTATTTTAATACAGCAATGTAAGCACATAATAGAAATTTGAGTGCAGTCAAGTGCAAAAATAAGTATCTATTCGAATCACTCAAAAATATGTAATTACGGCCTTATTGCGTCGGAATTAGAGTCTGTGGTAATTATTTTTGAAACTTTGAATAAGTTCATATTTTTACACTTTCAGATGTAAATTATTTCCAGCTGAAAGCTCTTCATGTTAACGACACTAAGTTAAGGACAGTCTAAGGACACGAAACAAATCGGAATGTACCAAAAACTAGCCAGGTCTACCGTAAACTCGTTTACTTGGCAACACTACTCAGGACATGAAAAAAAAACTTCGAGGTGAGTGCCGCACGCAGGTAAGACCGGCCATTTTGTTCTCTGCCGCGTTTTGTTATTCCTTTTTTAATAATCCGCATGTTTTATAGGTTGTTAGGGACTTGTTACGATGTGTTCACTAATTAGAAATTAAAACACGGCAACACCAGTAGCAGGAAGCGTTGATTAAATATCTTAATGCTCTACAAGTTTTTTTGACTGGCAATAAATTTTATTTTCAAACCGTCGAGACGGTTACCCGTGTTAGCTAATTAATGCTTCTCTCTTTAATTGAAATTATTCATTAGATCTAATACTGTGACTGTTAAATAAGTTTCAAGTCACAAGTTTGTGTGTTCACAGAAAATAATGGACATCGTATTTAATTTCACTTAAAAATATGTAATTCGCAGCCTTTTGCTAAAAGAAGGTTTATCGGCTAGATGTGCAATGCAATGTTTTGATTGAAACTATGACTGAACGAAAAAAATGCAGTGTTAATTTTTAGTCACCCGAATTACGATTATATACAATACAAAGAGGATCAATGGAGAACTAAAGCTGTGAATCAGAATATTGTTTTGGTTAACACCAAACACCGTTGTTTAGCCAATCCTTTTAACACTCAATCATTCAACTATCTTAGTTTTACAGTCAGTCAAACGTTATCTATGTTATTTTAAAGTACAGCGACACCTATCGGTCAATAATGTAACTATCGTCTAAAACAGTTTTCTTGGTAACTAATCAGACGTAGAAGGTATCAGGCAATACTGATGCATACCAACATAAGAGGATATGATGCCTTATTAGTATTAATTGCAAGATAACTATGAAGGAAACTTTTTTTGCCACAATACTATGGTAATACAAATCAATTATGCTGTTTTAATTGGGGCAATTCTTTGCATTCTTTAAAGTGTATGTTTCCCTTATTATAAGGAGAGTACTTGGGTAACCGAGCTTTGCTGGACTAAAACTCGAGAACAAGCGTTTTCCCAGAAATAAGACCAAGCTAGATCGATTGACCAGAATTTCACTACCAGATTATGGTATGTATCAATAAACTATAATGTACCTAAGTATAGTATGCTAAGTTGCAGCACAATTTGATACAAGGAAGTCATCAAAAATGGTTTGCAAATTTACATACGAAACAAAAGCTTGTAAAAAAATTTATCGGCTCCGAATAAAACAAGCGTAAAATAAAGCCCGCTAATTTAGAAACAAAAAAATGATGCCCTGAGTGTCCAGTTACAGAAGTCAGTATCCAGTCCATCAGGTAGTAGGTATATACATAATATGTAAGATAGAAAAATACTTGACTACCTCTATCTGTCTGGCTCGTGCTGCAACGACTTTGAACAAACTCCTTTTTTTGAAGTCGGTTAGTAAAAAGTCGATCGACGAGATCTAGAAAATTCGAATACAAATTGATGGTTCTTAGAATCGTTACGGCTTTACTTTTACAGCTCTTACAAAACGTATTCGTTTTATAGCTAAACAAAAGAGCATATGTGGTCTATAGACCAGACACTTGAATCTAGACTTTGTTGGAACCCTTTATGGTTTATTTTGTGGACAGAAAGTGGTGCGAGTTAAGTCGGTTTTGAATGTGCTATCATGATGCGAGTGAGACGCATGCGTATTGTCGATATAATAATTTATTCATATTATCCTAAATAATATTATGCATAAATGAGCAAGTTAGTGAGCATAAGCGTGTGTGTATGTGTGTGTATATATATAGATGGCTGGATATCTGGGATAAACATCTATATATACGACCAGACTAGACCAGACGACCAGATGGCCTAGTGGTTAGAGAACCTGACTACGAAGCTTGAGGTCCCGGGTTCGATTCCCGTGTCGGGGCAGATATTTGTATGAAAAATACGAATGTTTGTTCTCGGGTCTTGGGTGTTTACTATGTATTTAAGTATGTATCTTTGCTAAGCTTACTTTGGAACTAGGTTAATTGGTGTGAATTGTCCCGTAATATTTATTTTTTATATTTACTTTATAACCATTCAGCTAAAAAGCTTGTATTAATAATGAATTTTGTTGTATAAAAACTTGTATTACTTAAAACAGATAAATAATAAATATATGTAAATATTCAAGGCGATATGGATCCATATCACATAATTACAAGGAGGTTCCTAACCTTCATACTGTAATTTTTGAGGTTTAATTCTTTTTTTTTTGGCAGTTGGACACCAAGCTCTAATGGCTATCGCATCACTGGCCAAAGACTACAGCCACTACCTATAATCCATAGCATCGTCGGGAGTAGACACGCCGTGGGCAATAAATTGCACAGCACGACCACTACCCTAATAAATAATAGCTTTACAACACCTTATTATATTATACTAGCTTATGCCCGCGGCTCCGTCCACGTGGTATACGGTTATCGCGCGCTGTTCCCTCGGGAACTGTGCATTTTTCCGGGATAAAAAGTAGCCTGTGTCACTCTCGGGCCCATAAACTATCTCTATGCCAATCTCTATATCTCGTCGCTCCGTTACGGCGTGAAAGACGGACAAATACACAAACATACAAACTCACTTTCGCATTTATAATATTAGTATGGATTGTGAGGGATAACTTATAACCGAGTTTAGACTTGCAAGAAAAATCGTGCAAGTTGCATTACATTGCGAGGCCGTAAAGAAAACGAGCTTGTAGTGGTCAATCGAGCGCCGCAATGTAATGCAACTTGCACGATTTTTCTTGCAAGTCTAAACTCGGCTTAAGATAAATCTTAGAATAGCAAACGAGCAAGCGGGTCATCATCATCATCATGTCAGCCGAAAGACGTCCACTGCTGGTCATAGGCCTCCCCCAAGGCTCTCCACTCAGACCGGTCTTGTGCTTTCCGCATCCACCGCGATCCCGCGATCTTAACCAAGTCGTCGCTCCATCTTGTTGGAGGCCTACCGACAGCTCGTCTCCCGGTCCGCGGACGCCATTCGAGAACCTTCTGACCCCATCGGCCATCAGTCCTGCGAGCAATGTGCCCCGCCCACTGCCACTTTAGTTTCGCAATTCTTCGGGCTATGTCGGTAACCTTAGTTCTACTGCGGATATCATCATTTCTAATTCTATCCCGCAGAGAAACCCCGAGCATAGCCCTCTCCATAGCCCTCTGAGTGACTTTGAGTTTTCTCATGAGGCCCATCGTTAGCGCCCACGTCTCAGATCCGTATGTCATCACTGGCAACACACACTGGTCAAAGACTTTTGACTTCAAACACTGCGGTAATTTGGACGAAAAGACACAGCAGACAAAGACAAGCTGGTCATCTGATGGGAATTGATCACCGCACCGCCCGTGAGCACCTACCAACTACTCAAGGAGTCATTGGTCCGCTTCCGGCCTTTGCATGTACACGTTAAGCCCTTTTCTAGAAAGCCCCAATGTCATAGTGATTTGCAATTTTATTTATCTGCGTATCAAATTATCTACCTTACCTACTTATCTAGTTATAGGTAGGTAGGGATCTAGATTAATATATCAAAGTAATACACTATTTTAATTTAGACTTCCATAAATTTAATCCTACTTAGATTATAAATGCGAAAGTTTGTGTGTGCGTGTGTGTATATTTGTTACTCCTTCACGCTAAAACGGCTGAACGGATTTGGATGAAATTTAGAATGTAGATATATTCCTACGGCTAAGGGATAAAATCTTGAATTAACTACCGCTGGGCTTAGAATCATGTTTGGCATGGTTCTTTTTAATGCAATTAAAACCACGGTGTAATTTTCGGGAATTCCCACGGGAAATTCGTGAAATCCCGGAATTCCAATTCAAATGCTGTATCCATTACGAAAAAATTAAGTAATATCTTCTAAGGATTTCGTATTTTATACGGAATCTTCCAAGCTTAGGTATATTTTATACCTTAGGCTGCTATTTACTCATAAACTACTAATAATTCTCAAGCAAACTTAGCCGTTATAGTTTTCCTTGAAAGTTTGATATGCTTACTACCATTCTGATTTTTTTTCAAATTTTTCCACTCACCGGTTTAGATTTTAGAGGAGGGGGGACGCTCGATTTTTATGAAATCTTTGCACTTTAAAGTTGAATATTTCGCAAACAAATCTATGAATAAAAAATATTTTGAATAAATGTACCATCGGCATAGTTTACTTATATATCCGTACAAAATTACAGATTTCTAGCATTGATAGTCCCTGAGCAAAGCCGCGGACGGACAGACAGACAGACAGAAAGGTTTTTGCCATTTTGGCTCTGGAACCCTAAAAACTAAGCTGCAGCTGTGGGGTTGTCAGTCTTGCCGTGATCGCCAACACCAGAATGATACCTTTTGGTATTTTTCCGTCGCCGCGTCTTACTAAAATTGTCAGTTTTCGTCGGGTGACAGGACGTTGTGCTGTTTTTAAAATGGCGTCGAACAATAGGGGTCGGGGCCAGAGGGCAAACGTATTCCTAACACGTTTTAATTTACCTTGTTTACCTGTTCGTCTTTGATTAGTTACTTTTGTTCAAAGACTGAACTTTGGTTTGTAATTGTCGATATTCTGCCAACGCTGCTTATGGGTATTAATCAGCAGGGAAATGATAGAGGAGGTCAATAACAGTTTTAGTTTCGATAGTTTCTTTTTAACCGACTTCAAAAAAGGAGGAGGTTATTAATTCAGTTGTATTTTTTTCATGTTTGTTACCTCAGAACTCCGTCATTTATGAAACGATTTGTTTTTTTTTGCGTTCGTCTGAGAATGTCTTCAATTAGGTCCCATAAGCACCAAATCTGGACCTGATGATTGGATCTTAAGGAAATCGAGGGAACTTTTCAAATATTGTAGGAACACCTATAGTAAATTGGATATATTTAGTAGTAACTCGTGCATTTGCTCTTGAAAATCATCATTTGGTGAAGTGGAACTGATGATGAAGACCACAGTTGACCATCGGAGTTACTAACTACTCAATAACAAGTATTTCAAGGGTTGAATTATAATTACTTTGACACAGTTTCTAAGCAATTTATGCTCCTCGTAATGTATATGGTAAAACGGGTGGTGAAGCTCCAGGACTCCTCAATAATGAACGTCTCTGCATCGGTAAAAGCAATCTTTCGTAAAAGGTGACGAGCAGTTGATATTAAACTATTGTATCTTAGATTATTTTCACTATAACAAAAAATTGAACCGACTAGGTACAAAAAACCATGAAAATTATTTTCTACCGGTCTGAAGTCGGTGGGTGCCTCAGCAAGCCAGCAGGAGTGATTGAAGCCCAATATAAAGTGCGTAGGTGAGGTACATGACTATAAGTCCGCTCCTGCTGGTTCGTGCTGAGGCACCGACCGACTTCAGACTGGTAGAATAGTACATTGTGTCTTAAGGGCGGTAAATAAGAAATTACGAACGAGAGTCTATTAGAACCGCCCGTGCGACATACAATGTTTTTCATCACATTTGCAAGTAAAATTTTATATTTGTGAAAGAAAAAATATAATTGTTCTAAATATTAGCGATACCTTAGGCTGTGCTCTTGGCAACGTCGCCCTCAACCTCCCTCGGCATGCGCCGCAACGTGCGTGTGCATGTAGACCATGTAGTCCTGCAGCAGCGCGCGCAGCACCATCAGTACGGGCACTGACTCATTTACCGACCTTGGGCTTCATGACAAGAAAATGTGTACGCGCAATGACTCATTTACCGACCACGGGTTTCATGACAAGCACATTAAGGTCGAGGGTTTTATTTGGGGGGTTGCAACCAAGGTAGCCTGCATGTTACGACACTGTTTACGAGCAAGTGTGATGAAAAATAATTTTCATGGTTTTTTGTAGTCGGTTCAATATTTTGTTCTATTTTTTTTTGATCTTATGTTTCAATTTTACCTTCTCACTCGCGTAAAGCATAAGGTCTGATATTTGAATTTTAATTCCGTATTTAGGTACAAAATTCCCATGGGAATCCCATAATTAACATCGTAGTTTCCATTTATATTGTACTAGCCGTTACCCGCGACTTCGTCCACGTACAATTCGGTTATCGCTATCCCGAGGGAATTATGCAATTTTCCGAGATGAAAACTATCCTATGTCCTTCCCCGGGACGCAAACTATTTGTAGATATATCGAATTTCATTTAAATCAGTTTAGCGGTTTAGACGTGATGACGTTACAAACAAACAAATAAACAAACAGACTTACAAACTTTCGCATTTATAATTTTTATATATGTAGTGGGATAAAGAACACTCGTGCAAAATTTTATCTCTAGACTTAGCGGTAAAATTTCTGGGATTTTGCGTGAATGTATTTTATTATTATTATTTTCTTTATATAATAAGACTGAAATAAAGATTGGCATTTTTGGAATCTTTTTGTATTTTTTATTTCTATTCCAAATTTTTGTTACTTTTACGGTCATCCCGTAAAACCCATATCGAAAATACAAACTGAAATATAGATGCACAGAAAAACCAGAAAAATAAGACCAGCGCTGGGAATCGAACCCAGGTCCTCGGCATTCCGTGCCACGTGCTATACCTCCAGCGGTGGAGTAGCGGTATAGCACGTGGCACGGAATGCCGGGGACCTAGGTTCGATTCCCAGCGCTGGTTTATTTTTCTGATTTTTCTGTGCATCTATATTTCACTTTGTATTTTCGATAGGACTGAAATATTTATTTATAAGCAATTTTTTTTAATTTTGACACATGGTCTTTACACTGACATAATGTATGTACCTATACCAAATTTTAAGAACACTAATGGAAGTGGGTGATATTCAATTTGGAAGATCTGACCTGACCAACTAACAGATAAACATTGCGTGCATGCAAGTTAAGAAGCGTGTTTGAGCAATAGGTCAACTTAACCAAATAACACATATAGTGTAGTCATACATTAATATAAAAATTTATAACGTTGGCACACTGGCTCTGTATTACGAAGTGCAAAATGCAAACTTCTCTTGCCATTACACTTACGCTAATATTATTTAATACAAGAGTGAGAGCGACGGTACGATACGAACTTTGAGATTCGAATTTCGTCGTAGCCCTTCAGATTGGTATCAAGAATCGTGGTGCGCCGGCGCAGCCGTGACTCCATGATCACGTTCAGGACCACTCTAGCTTTAATCTCTGCGTGGGAACGAGACAAACGATTTTAAGTCGTTAACCTTATTAAGTGCGAGCGGGAGAGGCGGTGGGATAAAGCTTTTAGGAACTAAACTCACAAGTAATGCGCGTACAAAATTATTCGTCGTAATTTGTAATCCTGAATTTGGGTTTGCCCGTGCCCACTGTGAATACAATTGCGATTTAGAATGCAATTGTTGGGGAAGTAAGGAAAAGTGGTTTGACATACAGCGGCGGCCTTAGGGCAATCGCCCGGGGCCACGCTCTTGCAGGGGCCTCGCACAACAACCCACGCAAATAAAAAAAAAAAAAACTATATTTTCGCATCACATACTTTTCACGAAGGCAAAGGGCCTCGCAAAGACCTGCCGCCGGGAGCGTCGCAATGGGTAAGGCCACTGCTGTTGACATATCTATGGCCACATAAGAAGACGATCGTGGGTTCAAACCGGGCTCGATCTGAGTTTTCCGAAATCCATTTGCGAAATTACATTTTAACCCTGCGAAGTAGTAAAGTGAAGCTGCGAAGTAGTGGAACCTGCGAAGTTATTCAACGGTATGTGCCAAGTTCTCAATACACATCAGTGGGCCCGCGACAAACTATAGCCCAAGCTCTCGCATTCTGAAAGGAGGCCTGGGAGGAGGAAAAATGGCCCCTGAAAAATATTTACAGGGGTGTTCAGTCATAGTAACCTGTTGACATATTCTGGATTCATTTCAAAACACATTGGATATAAGGGAGCGTTGAAGTCGTAACGCAATTTGGAGGACGGGGGGGGTCTTGTAAAACGTTACGATGCGTTACAGGGACTGGAGGGGGGGTTCAAACAACGCGTTACGTCACAATTTTTTTGTAACAAGTACATATACTATAATGTCCTCAAAAGTGGAAAATTCGATGATGCTGAGTTGCCAGTGTGACTGTGCCCAAAAAGGCCTACTTAATTCGGAGGGGGGGGGGGCGGTTCAAAAATCTCCAACGTAAAAACCTACCTTATACGATAACGAACAAATGAACACGAAACGTTTAATTTATGTAATTAATCCATCCATGTGCTTCGACCAAGCTATTTACAATTTCACATTCAAGTGACAACTCCTTAGACCATTACGAATACACGAATACGAACGTTTGCACTCACTTTTTATGTAAATATTTATGCTTGCTCGTGTTTAAATCATTCCTTTGTACACGCCGATTCTTAAAATAGCAAAGAACTACGCAGTAAAAATTTTGAGACAATACGACAATACGCGTACTAGACGACGCGCGGATATTTGCATGTTGATTTACAATGCGGGCGGAGCTAGCGGTATTATAAAAGTTGTCGATCAAGAGCCTCAATGTAATTTGCGATCCTATTTCTACACGAACAGTCTGCTTGCTTTTTTTTAAAGCAGCTTGGGGGTGAAATATTCGCAAAGACACTACGAAATAAAACAATGACTTTACAAAACGCGAACATAAATCTTCCTTGATGTGGACCTCCGCAAAGCAACGCCTGATTCAATATTTTTTTCACTTCTCATGCTCGTAAAGTTCGTGTTTAAGTTCGCCTAGATAGGCGACACAAAATGTTTTTTTTGCTCTAGTGCATAATGTAAAATCTTCTTCTAAGACCAAGGCAATCAGGTGTTAACAGCCACAAATAAAAAAGTTTCTGTAATATATATTTTTAATAATTTTTAATATGTATAAAACTAAATTATAATAAATTATTAAAACTAAATATTTATAATTATATAAGCAATGCATGAAAAATAAAAGGTGCGCCTAGTAAGTGAATAACTCCACTTTGTTATTTCATCTGGCAATCGAAGTGAAAAGCAGTGTAAAACTCGTGCATTAAACCCATTTTCCCCTCGACGTGTCTGTCCACACTCGCCGCATCGGCTCGGGTGGCTATATTAACGCCTCGGGTAAAATGGCTCGTTTTATGCTACTATTTTCAAAAACACTACATAACGTGCATAGTGCTCCGAGTAATTAATGTCCAGAAGTAGGTAACCAAGTCCAACACTATAGAACTGTTTTGATCTAGGTTTAACGATTTCGTTTTTTAACCCTGGACTGTGTAAGTGAGACACAATTATGTTTTGAATGTAAAAGAATACCACAATGTTCAATAATGTTTTCGTTTTACGAATTTACAGCAATATTTCTAATCTATGTTAAACAAAGTCTAGTTTGATGCTACGCCTGTGCGTGAACTGTATACCACACAATAAGTGTGTATACACAGAGCGAGGCGTAGTTTTACAATTAAAAAATATTAAAACCTATTGAACCAACGATTCATATAATGCGTAAGAGTTGGAAACAAATATACGGCACACGCCTTTGCTATCTCTTTGAGAATGTCGAATAAAGTTCCAAATTCAAACAAAAGAACAATCAGCATGGTATGCCTGCTAGCCTGATTGCTTCTTGGACCTTTGGGACGGCTCTAGCACATGTTCTCTCTTTCCTACTCGGTAAATTAGAAAGGGACACACATGGCACTCGTGCCAACGCTATTAAACGAAAAATAATCTCTTTGCATACAACCGATAATTAGTTCTCTTCTCAGTCACGAGCGCATTCCGGAGATAGCCGAATGATGCCGAGTCATCAGACAAACTAAGAAACGGTGGTCAAAACTGTAGGGCCGGGTTATCTGAAATCGACAATAATATTGGTTCAATTTTCAAATTAAAATCTTAATTTTGATCGGATGAACTATTCTTAATGATGTCATTTAAAATCGTTCTAGATTATTTAACGGTTCAATACACGGTACATAAAACATCACTCGTGCACTCGTTAAAAATCTGAAAATAGGTAAATCATAGACAGAGGGCCTACTCCGTACCGTCCCTCTCGCTCTCGTATTAAATAGTATAAGTGTCAAAGGGACCGAACGACACGAACTTCGATTTTCGAATTTCGTAGTAGGCAGCCCTGCTGTTCTACGGGAATTCTTCGTAGACGAAGTAGCGGGCAAAAACACGTTGCTAAAAATCTAAAATATGTACCAACCTATAGTGAAAATTCAATATCACAATTATCCCTTTAGAAAGGGAGTGGGTCAGGTGGATTCCAATTAATGCGACTCAGATTCTACGGGTTTCCGCTCCGCTCCGCCTCAATGGCGCGTACCCTAAAAGTACTAATAAACACAAAATTATCAAAGCACTCCTGTATATCGCCCATACTAAGCTTCTCGGATTCCATTATAATTATTAATTTCACGAGACCCATTAAAACCCTGTCCTGACAGGAAAAAAAGAAGCGTAAAACCTCTAAAGGTGGACATGGAAAAAAAGACGGACACGTTGTTAACGTTTATGTTTCTGGGTGCCATTAATATACTAATTGTGGCCAATGAATAATATTAAGCTGCGTGAACCGTCGAATACCTAAACATATTTTCTTGGTAATCTATTTAATATACTATTTACAACGGGAGTGGTCATAACCAATCCTTGTTAGGTTCTTTAAATAAAAATAAAAAACTTCTCAATCTCAATAGACGGGTTTTCTCTAATCAGTGGTAGGTACATTTTTGACAGTCATACCTAATCATAAGTACTTTTTTTAAGCCGGTATCGTACATCTATATCGAACAATCAACTCTCTTCTTTCTTTCTCTTTCCTCATCTTTTTTTTATTCAAAGAAAATAAAAATATGAAAGGTAAATGTATTAGTATTTGACATGCTAATGCCCAATAGATAACCTACCTTCAACCCATTGCTACTGTAATGCCTTAAAATATGTCAACTACTGAGTCAGTGACCAGCACTCAGACTTCTTTATACTTATTATTTCGCTTCAACATATTAATCAATACTCAAAGACAGCTAAAACAAAATACACATTGATAAAAAGCTAAAGAGGTTTCATTCATTTCACACAAGATTTTGATGTAAATGCGCCCATTTCCGAGTATATAAATGACACAGAACATTTATCTGAGCGATTTTAAAGGCCATTCTGAAGCTTACATTATCGTAAGCCTTAGACCAGCGACAAACAAGCGCGTGTTGGAGGCTTTAGTCTGCCTTAGATAAACGTTAAGAGCTTTGGGATGAGGCAGGGGTGACCACGCTGTGAAAAAACAGCGGAAGTCTAGTACAAAGTCTCGCTCGACAATTGCACTCAGAAACACTGCGCTTTTGTAGTTTAAAAAATTGTGGTTTATTCGTGCTTGACATGTAAAATTTCCTGCACAGTTTAACCCTTTAGGTTAAAGTATTGAAAATAGAAAAAACGAGCAAAAATTTATGACACTGCGCTACATTTCTAAATTAAAAGTTAATATAACAGTAGCAAAAGCTTAAATCGCGCTCGGATTGCCAAAAGTTACTGCATTTTTATTTAGGCACTGTTACCGGTAATAGATACTTGATATGTACGGACATGTTTGATACGCTGATTTCATGTTTAGTACCTTTAAATGGAATAAATACAGCCACTCAACTGATTTTATTATAAAGAAAATATTATTTGTACGAGTATGTTATATCGTCATTTTTAAGAAGCAATTTATTTTTTTCTCATTTTATGTAGGTATGTTTATTATAATATTAATATCCTACATACAGGGTGATTCCGGGGTCATGAGCAGGAGTGAAAGGGGTGATGGGGAGATTCACACTGAGCAACTTTTACTATGGGACCAGCCACGAAATGGCAAAAAAATCTGCTTTTCCATACATTTCGAATAGTTAGCAATCAATTATCTCTTGATTAGATGGTTTTTTTTTCGCAATTTCGGGACTGGTCCCATAGTAAAAGTAGATCAGTGTGAATATCCCCATCACCCCTTTCACTCCTGCTCATGACCCCGGAATCACCCAGTATATCAAGATCTATTAATTCATGACTTTTTAAAGTATCCAAAAGACGAAGGACTATCCCTCCGCGCGACCATAACACAGTCACCCTAGGCTTGGGCAGAAAAAACCCATTCCGTTGATTTACGACGACGAGGTCCGATTTCACGGCTGCCTTGTAACCTACTCTCGTGCAGGAAGGGTTCCAACTAAGGTTCCGTCAAACAGTGCCGTGAGACGTCACGAATATTTCCACTTATTCCAGTTTTTTTCCACGCATTTTGAAAAACTGTGAGTATTTACAAAGTTACCGCTCAAATTAGATTTTCTCAATTAGGAATCAAGTTCTCTAACCACTTGGCTATCCGGTTATCAAATGAAGCATTTCTATTGGTTCCTTGTAAAGCATCCTCGCACATGAAAAAGCAGGCTAAGGGGCTGTTTCACCATCCCCTGATTAGTGTTAACTGACGGTGTAAATATGATGCCGTCTCCGTCTATTCGAACAAAACAAATAAACGGCATCACATTTAACCGTCAGATAACACTAATCAATGGATAGTGAAACAGCCCCTAAGTCTAGACTTTTGAGCTTCACTTTAATTACCCAGTTTAAGCGCTCTTGATACATAACCTTCAAACTCAGTTATCGATTAAAATTAACATAAAAAAAACTTCATGTTTTACATCGGATATATTAATATGTGCGGGGTTCTGATAAAATCGGAAAACTTGATATTTTATAGTAAGATGATAGCCTTAATTTCAGATAGGAGTGAGAAATGACGGTTCGAGGCGATATTTCAAACAATATCCCGTGCGCCTACGCAACGGTCTCCGTCTTTATTTTGGGGTAATGATTCATTAAAAATATTTACGAGAATCCGAGATTTCACGAAGGTTCAAGGGCTTATAGCATAAGTTTGGTACGCGAAAGACTATGTTATGATTATTCATCAGCATTATACCAGCCTATATTTTTTCAAACAGCTGGGTCAGTGCCTTCTCTCAGAATAAGGCTTGAACCGTAGATACCACGGCCCGAGTGCGGATTAGAGTGAGCGCCAAAGTTCGCATACTCTTCGCTAGTCATACTGTATTGTTTGTCCGAGTCATCGTTTGTCATATTTTTTTCCCATTGAAACGTTATAATTTCTCTGAATTTTTTAAATGGTCATCCTATAGAAAACTGTAGGTTAGGTTAGGTTTGTTTTATAACAATTCTGAACAATTATTCGATTCAGAGAAAAAAGAGTTATGACAAACGATCATTTTGACAAAAATTACATTCGGACTTAAAACAAGCATGCGAGTCGGTATGGACCCTGGATTAGATCACTTATCATTGAATAGCTTCGCAGGTTTTCCTTCACGTTAAAGCTCACTATTTTTTTTTAATTTTGCACTTATTCTGTTTAGACAGAATACCCTCGAAAAGTAATTACCTACGCACATAAATTTAAAAAATCTTAAAGTTCCGAGCACGGATTTGAGCTACGATCCTTTGCTTAAGAGGCCATAGGTCAAAGCAATGGGCTGCCACGGCTATGATTATTAGTGGAATAAACATTGCACAATTTTTTAAAGTTCTACAGTGCGACGCATGAAGATTAACATTTTTGTACGTTTTCACACAGCGCTCAAATTTTCTACCTCTCATAATTCTTTTTCTAGACGTTTTACTCATACTCGTACATTATGGTTTTACCGTACACTGGCTGAATAACTGGCTGGCTGTCTTCCAATGGACAGAGCCATATAAAGAAACTAAACTAATTTCAAATTTCGAAGCGAAATCTCTTACCTTTTTTTTCAGCGTTCTTCGGCCAGCACGTTAACATAAGTAACCATCAGCCTTTAGAGACATTTAAAAAAAAAGATTCCGTGTATACAAACTGGAAAGTGTAAAACGGCGTGTTAACGACGTATTACGGGAACGACCGGTCCAACGGGTCGCGGGACGATGCGGTCGGCGTTTTATTCGGTGGTGTAATTAACCGGGCTGAGTTTCTACCAGAGATGTGCGAGGGTATGTTGCGAAGAATGTGTTTCTCATGAACTTATTGGGAGGGTGCGAAGTACTAGGTGGGGGTAATGAAATCTATCGCAGCGCTCATTGTGGCCAAAAGAAGAAATAAACTAGGCTCTGTCATCTATCATACTCATATGTAATCTGTCATAACAAAGCAATTTGTATAGACTTTAACTACCTAATTTTAGTAATAGATGTTTGTGTTATGATGCCAGCTTGAATTATTGAATACTGCACAGAGCCAATAGGTTTGATTTTTGTCATAATGTTGCGATGAAATTTCAAAACGTCAGAGCATCAGAGCCAAAAAAGTTGCGGACGCTAGGAGGCGCTGATGTCGTGCACAGAGCCAATAGGTTTGATTTTTGTCACAATGTCGCGATGAAATTTCAAAACGTCAGAGCATCAGAGCCAAAAAAGTTGCGGACGCTAGGTGGCGCTGATGTCGTGCACAGAGCCAATAGTAACGCTTCATTTACCTGTCCTCGCTACGCTCAGCTGTTTTTCTAGAGCTGTACTGGAGCGAGTGTAGGTTAATGAAATTTCGAGATTTGAATTAATTCCCACGGTAATCCCAAAAAATACATTTAATAAGGCAGACTATTTTGTACGCATTACGAATTTACATTGTAGATAAGTGAGCCCCTGAGCAAAATTTCCTGTCCTTAGATTTAACGGTTGAGATTTAATGAAATAGACGATCGGTTATCTTTTTATTTCTCCTATGAATCTCCAGGAAAACGAACCCGAAGAAGAGTCCCGAGCGACATTAACATTCTAGTTGTACAGTCAACGTCATAAATAAATGATAATTTCTGTACCTTGTCCCTTTCAGTTGTTACACAATTTCGTATGGCTTTTCAAATATGACGTTAAAGTGACAAGGTAGAAAAGTGATCACATATTTATGAATTATGATGTTGACTGTACTGTGGGTACGAGTAACATGCTAGTGTCCTTGACTTTACAAAACCATTACATTTTTAATTAAAAAAACGAAAGCTATCGTTCGATTTCGAAACAAAAGGCGATCGAGTCGCGTGGGTACGACCGACAAACTTAAAAAAGAATCACTAAAACCAAATTTCAACCTTAACTCGTGCACTTAAGAGCTGCGTCGCCTTTTGCAATTCAAGTTTTTTAAACCATGATTTAAACCTTATTTTCAAAGCGTAAGATACGTGATTTAAGCATCTTTTTTTAAGAGGTGGGCGCTGCCTACGTGAGTTTTAAGAGTTAAAAGATTAGCCTAAGCGACCCTGTAACGTTTACAAAATCAATTAGTATCAAAACATTTCTTTGTATGTATCTGTTACGAAGAACTAATGACGGGAGTTGGTATACGTGGGACATAAGAGGGACACATCGCACCTTCAGAATTGTAGGGACTCAATTCGAAATATTCTAATTTCAATTAATAAACTTTGTACCAAAACAACCAGGTACCAGAGCTGGCGCTTACCTCTCCCAGCGAATTTCTCTGACTGTATAGAGAGGTAATGCCGAAAGTGTGCTGGGGTCTATGCCGCCGGAGGGCCTTATATGGTGTTTTCTTTTTATAGTTAGGTATATTTATGTAGTTTTTTTTTTGTTTCCTTTTTTTTGTTTTAGCCATGTATGAAAAATGTATTATCCTTCAGTCAATATACCTTTCCAGAGATTTAAGTGACTACCAGCAGGTACCTATAGCTTAAAAAACCGGCCATTACGAAAAAAAACAAGTAATATTATGTGCGTTATAACACAATTAAATAATAAATCTAAATAATAAATCTCACGGGACAATTCACACCAATTGACCTAGTCCCAAAGTAAGCTTAGCAAAGCTTGTGTTATGGGTACTAAGCAACGGATAAATATAATTATATAGATAGATACATACTTAAATACATAGTAAACACCCAAGACCCGAGAACAAACATTCGTATTTTTCATACAAATATCTGCCCCGACACGGGAATCGAACCCGGGACCTCAAGCTTCGTAGTCAGGTTCTCTAACCACTAGGCCATCTGGTCGTCTAAAAACACTACACTACAGTCTTAAAATCGATTACCAGGAAAAGGGCGTATCTTCACGGCACTTACGTCCTTTTGTTGAGAAGCGCAGTTTTTCGGCAATAACTCAAAAACGGTATATGCGATCAATGTTGAAATCAATTTTCGTTGAAAATATTTATTAGGCGTTACCATGCCATATTTTTTGCATATTTTTTTGGCCAAACGGTTTACAAGGTAGAGGGGGTGGGGGGGCACAATTTTTGCTACTTTGGGAGCGATTATTTCCGGAAACCTTTACTTAATCAAAAAAGTTTTGATGCGAGTTAAAAGTTTTTTTTTTAAATTTCTGTTACGTGTGCCCCCCTATAATATATATTTTTGTAAATTTAACTACAAAACTAAAAAGCGGCTTTGACAAGACATCTGTACTCCAATCCAAATTTCATTGATATGCATCTTGTAGTTTTCGATTAAAATGCCTGTGACATACGGACGGACGGACAGACAGACAGACGGACTTGACGAAACTATAAGGGTTCCGTTTTTGCCATTTTGGCTACGGAACCCTAAAAATGACATTATTCCGAAATAAGTCACTACAGATTTGAAGGTGCGACTAATTTTCATTCTTCTTTCTACTAGTATTTTTATATTCAAGCAAGCGCAGCGTAGGACGTCCACCAACGAGATGGACGGATGATCTGGTTAAAGCTGCGGGTTCACGGTGGATACAGGCTGCTTCCAAGTAAAGCAACTGGAGGTCTATGGGGGCGGCCTATGTCTAGCATTGGACGTCCTGTGGCTAATGTGAGGATGATGAATTTTCCATTAATAATATGGTCATTAATATATAGATAATAAATAAAGAAGGACAATTTATATAAATTCATTTAAGCATAGCAGCTTATAGGGTCGGTTTCCTAACATAAGTATCCACTTTCCAATACTAATTGCATATAAAGGTGGATATTTATGATAGAAAACCGACTATGAATGCTAGAAATAGCATTTATGATCCAAGATTCAAGTTCAAGCGTCCACATTCATCGCACAAATATCAGCTACCAGGATGTGAACCCGGGACCTCTAAGCTCATAGAACCAGCAACCGGCCTATCCGGTCGTCCATTGCCTGTCATATTTTTAAAAGAGGAGAAAACTTGCATTACCATCTCCTGTCATAAGTCTTGTGTGATTTATATGCGTATGCAAAGTTGTGTGGGTCGCAACCAATAGATGGAGCTTATTGAGGATGTAATTAATAAAAGCTGTGTGTGGCTAAGGACACTACCATTTTGGAACCTTTTATAGCTTACTTAGCGTCGGGGTCCCTTAATTGTAGAGTCTAAACGATTTTTTTTATTTAGTTTGTGGTGTGACCCACAGCTGGGCAAAAGTTTCCTTTTTTTCTTCCATTTGTCTCTACTTTTGGCCAACTCTTGTCAGTCTGATTGAAAACGATCCAAATTGTCCCGCCATCTCCTCCTAGGTCTGCTTTTGCTCTTGTGCCCGTCGTATGGAACGATGTTATTTTTGGGTAATCCCACAGGATTTTCAATTTCAATTCCACTGCTAGGTCTTATACAGGACCTTATTTACCCTAAGGCGAAGGGGCCATGGCCCGGGGCGTGGCGAACCCCATTGCAGGTTTTTTTTTCTTAAATGAATTTTATCGTCACTCAATGGAGTGGAAAATCTCTGGCCCGAAGCGCCTAATTTTTAAATACGCCTCTGGCCTGATATTGTACGCAGGTAAAGCGTATTAAAAAAAAGGCTTAGGAAACCGAATTTAAAAAATCACACTCGTAAGATCGGCGTATCAAGCGTATATGAATAAGGTGGTTAGTTTGCATATTTAATAAGATATGCTCCATTCTGGGTAAACATTCGGAACCTTCTGAAATCGTCAACCTAAAAACCCAATTCCTTGTTAATAGGTACACGGCGCCTTCAGTGACGGCGTTCTAACCCAAGCCTTTACTCCTCTGGGGTTCCGTGTCAAGAACTCTACTTACTTTTTACTACTTGAACTCTAATGATTCAGCTGATTATAAATGCGATAATGTGTGTATCCGTGTGTGTTTATAATGAGTACCCTACGATTAATGTACGACTGTTAATTAGTAATAATAATATCATGGGACACTTGACACCAATTGACCTAGTCCCAAACTAAACAAAGCTTCAAACTTTTCAAAAAAAAAACTGCCAAATTTCTTGCGGCGTATTCTTCTTAGCAATGATGCTATTTCCGAAAGCGCTGCTAGTATAAAATGTGACAGGTAAAAGCACCCTTTAAATGTGGACCTGAAATCAACGCCAATAATGTATGATCTGATAATTTTGGTGTCCTTGCCTTGGTGCAAATTACATGAGGGCAAATCATACCTTTACTTTTTATCCATTTTCACTAGTTAACCTCAAAAAAATGGACGGCTTAAAGGATAAAGCCTAATAGGTCTAAAAGCCTGAAACCTAAAAGCTCTTGGAGTACAAACAATTTGAAAAGGATTGTTTTTAATAAAACAGCCTAATCGGTATTAAAGTCGAGGCTATTAAAACAAATAGGCTTGGGCCCAAAGAACCTTTTAAAAAAGGGCTAAAAGACTCGACTCTTTTGGATCACCAGTGCAAAGATTTCCCCTGGTTTTGACCATGGACCCCTAGCCATATACAAATAACACCAACTGTTTATTCTGACCTACAGTACTCCATATAGCCAAGGTCACTGAATAGAAGGGGGGCCCTTGTACACACAGTGGATAAACCCTGGTCACAGTATTTACCATCGATAAGGCATATTTGAATGACACTAAATATATGTTTTCCTGAAAGTCTCTTGCGGTGTTTGTTATAAACAGAGCTTATTCGTATCGTTTGAAATGCGGTTACCGGGCTTTTTTGTAGGATTTGCATGGGAAGGTTACGTTCATTGTGTTCCCAAACGGACAGGAATAACTGAACGTCAGCATCATCATCATCATCATATCAGCTGTTGGACAAAGGCCACCCCCATAGACCTCCTGTTGTTTCAGTTGGATGCAGCCTGCATCCACCGTGAACCCGCGGCTTTAACCAGGTCACCCGTTCATCACGTTGGTGGACGTCCTAAGCTGCACGTGCCGATCTACGGTCTCATTCGAAAACTTTTCGCCCGTGTTCTCCATGCTGTATGGCCTGCCCATTGCCACTCCAACAGGCTAATTCGATTGGCTATGTCCGTGACTCTCATTCTTCTATGTATCTTCTCATTAACTCAATCATGATAAATGATATATTTCGGGAATTAATATTAATCACGATTACTACGTGCTGCATGGATAACTAGATGGAGCGACGACCTGCAAAACTCGAACTTCGTATGTTGCCGTCCCGCTGACGCTTATGTGATTTAATACGCGAGTGAAAGGGACGGTGCGATACGAACTTAGAGTTTCGAGTTTCGTAGTGGCCCCTCTGGTTAAGATCGCGGTGGATGCGGGAAGCACAAGACCGATCTGAGTGGAGAGCCTTGGGGGAGGCCTATGTCCAGCAGTGGCCGTCTTTCGGCTGACATGATGACTACATTTATTGTTAAAATTAGCTTGACGTTTCAACATATGCAACGGCCATGGCCACACATTTCAGACGACCGATTGTTTAGTGAGTGATTTTTTTACTAGCTGATTGACGGACTGAGAAAGCTGAAATTTTGTAGTTTCCTTTATGATAACCGTGGAATAAAGGGGTGAAAAGTCTTTTCGTTGTCTTGTTTTTGTCCCCGAAAAAAAGTGAAGGAGTAGAATATTTTTGTAGTTGCACTGAAAACGACAAACAATGGCACCACATTTTTTTTAGTTATAAAACAAAATCATTTCGTGACAGAGTTTTCAGCAACAATGCAATGAATAGTACATTACTGCAGAGGCCATGAAGTAAGGGATTGATGGACGAGTTTGGGGTAGACGGCCGAGTCGTAGACGAGGCCGGATAAAACGAGTCCAGCAATCCTGTTCTGGCCGAGGTTTGTATAGTGCTTTTCTCAAACAATGTGAGGAAATATTTCATCCATCCATCCATCCATCCATCCATCCGTCCGTCCGTTCGTCCGTCCCATCCATCCGTCCATCCATCCGTCCATCCATCCATCCGTCCATCCATCCATCCGTCCGTCATCCATCCGTCCGTCCATCCATCTGTCCGTCCATCCATCCGTCCGTCCATCCATCCGTCCGTCCATCCATCCGTCCGTCCATCCATCTGTCCGTCCATCCATCCGTCGTCCATCCATCCGTCCATCCATCCATCCGTCCATCCATCCATCCGTCATCCATCCATCCATCCATCCGTCCGTCCGTCCGTCCGTCGTCCACCCATCCATCCATTCGTCCGTCCATCCATCTGTCCGTCCGTCCACCCATCCATCCGTCCATCCATCCATCCGTCCGTCCATCCATCCGTCCGTCATCCATCCGTCCGTCCATCCATCCGTCCGTCCATCCATCCGTCCATCCATCCATCCGTCCATCCATCCATCCATCATCCGTCCGTCCGTCCGTCCGTCCGTCTGTCCACCCATCCATCCATTCGTCCGTCCATCCATCTGTCCGTCCGTCCACCCATCCATCCGTCCATCCATCCATCCGTCCGTCCATCCATCCGTCCGTCCATCCATCCGTCCGTCCATCCATCCGTCCATCCATCCGTCCATCCATCCATCCGTCATCCGTCCATCCATCCATCCATCCATCCGTCGTCCGTCCGTCCACCATCCATCCATTCGTCCGTCCATCCATCTGTCCGTCCGTCCACCCATCCATCCGTCCATCCATCCATCCGTCCGTCCATCCATCCGTCCATCGATCCATCCGTCCATCCATCCATCCATCCATCCATCCGTCCGTCCATCCATCCGTCCATCCATCCATCCGTCCATCCATCCATCCGTCCATCCATCCATCCATCCATCCATCCGTCCGTCCGTCGTCCGTCCGTCCACCCATCCATCCATTCGTCCGTCCATCCATCTGTCCGTCCGTCCACCCATCCATCCATCCGTCCGTCCGTCCGTCCGTCCGTCCGTCCGTCCACCCATCCATCCATTCGTCCGTCCATCCATCTGTCCGTCCGTCCACCCATCCATCCGTCCATCCATCCATCCGTCGTCCATCCATCGTCGTCCATCCATCCGTCCGTCCATCCATCCGTCCGTCCATCCATCCGTCCATCCATCCATCTGTCCTTCCGTCCATCCATCCATCCATCCATCCATCCGTCCGTCCGTCCGTCCACCCATCCATCCATTTGTCCGTCCATCCATCTGTCCGTCCGTCCACCCATCCATCCGTCCATCCATCCATCCGTCCGTCCATCCATCCGTCCATCCATCCATCCGTCCGTCCATCCATCGTCCATCCATCCATCCGTCCATCGATCCATCCGTCCATCCATCCATCCATCCATATATCACATCGCAACGCATCGCATCGCATCGCAGTATCGCAAATGCTTACAGAGTAGTGGTAGTTGGCTGTTCGTAATTTTTCCCTTGTCAGTTTAATGTTAGTAAGCAAAATTAAAAAGTTAGAGCAGCGGACAATAATGGATTTTCATACATACTTCATGGCCTAGGCCAAGAAGTTATGTAGGGAGGTGGTAGGGAGCCATAAATGAGAAACTTCATGTCTCCATTTCGTGACATTAACGCATACATTTCCGAGCATGTTTGAGAAAAATAATTTAGACCCAAAGATGGACTTAACTAAATTACTCTAGGAATCAGTTGGTGTGGGCAAAGCTCGCGTGAACTTACTTTAGAAAGTGATTAAAACATAAAAGAAAATTTCATATTCCGTGTGGTCTTTTGCATCGTAGGCGGAGTTCCGGCACGGCGTCCAAGATTGTGTAATCAATTCTCTACTTAACGATTCGCATGTTCATGCAAGGATTTAAGGACAAGAAAAATACCAATTGATTTCATAAAGGGCCCACCACATTCGCTTGTAAGCCGGGTCGAAGCAAAGTCAGCAATTCTTGTATATAATCGAAATCTCGAAATGGCTCCAACGATTTCGATGAAATTTGGTGGGGGTTTTCGGGGATGACAAATCGCTCTAGCTTGGTCTTATCTCTGGGAAAACGCTTAATGTCGAGTTTTAGTCCGAGCAAAGCTTGGTCGCCCAGGTACTAAGTATAACAAGAGCTGACGAAAACCGAAAAAAAATTAACACCGGTTCCAAAACCTACGAATAGAAAACTGTCAAGAAACGGAAAGAGGTACTAAGGTAGGTATTTTTGTCAAAACAAAGGGGTTAGATACGAGTGTGGGTGCACACTGCATTCTGATAATGAGTAAGTAGCCTAAGTAATGTTTATATATTTTTTTTATTCTACTGGATGGCAAACGAGCAAGTGGGTCTCCTGATGGTAAGAGATCACCACCGCCCATAAACATCTGCAATACCAGGATTATTGCAGATGCGTTGCCAACCTAGAGGCTTAAGATGGGATACCTCAAGTGCCAGGAATTCCTTCGGCTGTCTTACTCTCCACGCCGAAACACAACAGTGCAAGCACTGCTGCTTATATCATTTGCCACTTTCTCTGCAAAGGTTCTATAGTGGTTTACAATTTAAGCGCACTGGAGGATTGAAAGTCTCAAGGGACATTATGATTATGATATGATTATGTAGACATAATACATAAGATATTTGTTTATTTCGCGTATGTAAAAGGGCCATCATTCCCATATTGTAGTTTTAAGCCGCAACTTTACGACCAGTTTGTCTTAAGCTCATTTTACATATAAAATGATAGTTTATTTTTTTATTATTCGGCCTTTACAAGTATTTATGTTAAATTGTTTACGAAACATTCAGTAACAGCAATGTATTGGCATTAACATATTATTATGCAATAGATAATTTTCAGCCAGTAGTTAATTCGACTGAAACCCTTGTATTTTTTAATTATTTTTAAATTACCTAAAGTAAACTATACTCTCAAAGTGTGTAACTTAGTAAGTGTGTAACCCCGAGGAATTGTGGTTCCGCGAAACTTCTGCTAGGGTTCCGCAAAAGTACTGAAAACTATCGAAGTACGAGTTTTGATTTAATCGGGATTGTTTAAAAAAAATACTACTGCATTTTATTTTTTTTTGTATACAAAAATCAATAATAAGGAAACTAATTTCAATATATATTTTTTTATAAGTCAATACTTTTTTTATATTAATTGTTGAAACTATTTCAGACCAATGCTTATTTCATAAGTTTGATCAGTATTGTTGAGCATCAGCATTATTTTTTTTATCTATGGTGAAGAAGCATCTAGTCATGTCTACTCTAGTCTGTCATTAGCTAGTGTCAATGTCATGTCGTGTCATATAGCTAATCGTGTTGGGAGTTTTAGCATTTGAGTTCAGTTCTGATCTTACTTAGCTAGTTAGGATTCAGGGTTCGATCCGTGAGGGTTCCGGTGGACATCACTAGCCCTTCGATAGCCGCACCAGAGACGGATCCAGGGGAGGGGACACGGGGGGCATGACCCCTCTTGGGCCCTGGGCTGACACTGTCAACATTAGATATTATCTAAACTAATTGATTTTAACCCGTCGAACGCCCTGGGCGCCACAGTGGCGCGTATCTACGAGTAAGTAGTAGTGATTAGTAAATTTTTGTTACTAGTTTCGATCACCCTTTAACATAGGGTACTAGTCCAAAATTACTCAAAAAAGTCGTTTGGTCGCGCGACGGGTTAATAAAATTAATGTCACTGTGACAAAAGAGGGTTGATTTCGTTTTGATTAGTGTTGATGCGAAAGTTTGTAAGTCTCTTTGTTTGTTTGTTACCTTAGCATGTCCAAGCCGCTGAACCGATTTAGATGAAATTCGGTATAGAGATAGTTTGAGTCCCAGGGCGTAGGATATTTTTTATGTCAAAAAATTGCGTAGTTCCCGCGGTGTAGCGATAAACGAATTCTACGCAGAAGGAGTCGCAGGCAACAGCTAGTTTTAGCATAAATAACTTTCAATATTTTGTTCACTGTCTTTCGCCTGGCTTTAAAGGATCGACCCTAGAGCTCCACTGTTGATATTGCTCCTTTGCTTATTTGTGGCTCAAAAAAAAGTTCGAGTGTGGCTTCACCAGTCGAACCTTAGTGCAATGATTCGTCGTAATACCCACGGGATGTTGAACGTGCCAGTTTTTATTCCATGGGTTCGAAGCCGTGGGGCAAAACTAGTGATTTGCAGCATCTGCTTGTACTCGTTTCGTCTTACCTGTAACAAAAAAATGCAATAAGTAATTGTTTTTTTATATAAGATCTTCTCAATTTTTATTTTTATATTGAATCTCGAAATGGAATAAAAACCATAAGTTATTGTTCTAAAAAAAGATATAGCTGGGAACACACCGACGCCGGCGGACGGTGCCGGTTGTAATATTCGAGCTAACGTGAAAGAGAGCACACAATTACCACGCTACGCTTATTTCCCGCGCGGTATTATGTGTGGCCTCTTTCATGTTAGCTTGAATATTACAACCGGTACCGGCTCCGCGCTAATAAGCTGTACCTATAGGTATTTACTTAAATCCGATCACTGAAAGTTGCTTGACTTCTAAGATTAGACATTCATACAAACAGGGTAGTTCGATAAAGTTGTATAAAAGCCGTGGTAGCCCACTAGTTTGACTTCATCATCATCATCCCAGCCTATATACGTCCCACTGCTGGGCACAGGCCTCCTCTCAGAATGAGAGGGCTTGACCTACGGCGTCTCAAACAAAGAGTGGTGGTTCAAAGTCGCTGCTGGAACATCGACGTTTTCGGACATTTTCAATTTGCCATGGGTTTTTCAGTGAAGGAAAATATCAAAATATCATTGATTGTTCCAAGATCCAAATTCTAAATTACCAAGCAAAATGTGAATTATGAGAGGAGGCCTTAGCAACAGTGAGACGTATATAAACCAGAGATACAATACATAATGTTCAAAGCGGGTTCACGAGCAGGCTGCTTCCAATCGAAGCAACTGGAGGTCCATAGGGTCTACGAGTATGTCTAACAGTGGACGTCTATGGCTGATGATGATGATGATGATGATGATGATGAAAGCATGTTCTATAAGAAATGCGTGGAACAACAATACGGTGTAGTTTGTTCGGCGCACGCGCCGCTCTCGACCCGCGCTGCGTAGGCGCAGGGGCCCAAGACACAGGCGGGAGCCGTCGCTGGAGCGTTTAAATTAAATAAATAAATGAAACATTTATTTCAGAAGCGAGATCCACTTCTTTTCTTAAACATTTTTTTGTTGCTGAGGGTGTTGTTATTGGTACTGCTGAATACTAGAAAAAACTGTATCCTCATACTAATGTGTAAAAATAAGTAAATTTTTATATACCTGTGTTTTTTCAGTACTGCTTACAATGTTTTGATGTTCAATAAAGAGCCATTGTATTGTATTGTAGGTAAAATTTTCTAATAATAATAGATAAAATATACTTAGTTTTATTTAACAAAAGTACCTACTAAGGTAAACATTGACTTGTATTTTGATTGCTTGTATTATGAATAGTTTTAATACTTTTATAATATCTAATAAGCAACAAATAATAACAATTAATAAATTATGATGTGGCATAGTTATGTAAATTGTAAGGGTTATAGTATTTTTTTTGTTTATACTATCTGCAGATTTGTTTAAGTTAGGTTCATTTTATAACAATTCTGTGAAGTTGACAATTTATGAGAAAAAAACATTATGTCAAAAAAAACATTATGTATCCATTGATCTTTTCAAACTTTACGCATCATGTGGTCAAATGTCTCAATTAAATGTAGGCGATAAAACTAAGATCAATTTACCCGCGTAGCTTATAAAGTTTTGTAAAAATGCATTCGAAACTTGGACTAAACCCAATACCAGGTCAGAGGGGTCAAGGGGGGGAGGTCGGATTATTTCCTAAAGAAAGTGTCATGTGGGCACGCGCCGTATTACGAAACACACCAACTTGACAAAAACCACGGCCAAATGTGGAACTAAACCTAACTGCATACAACGTTCATAATCAAAATGCGATTACAGCGCCACTCTCAGCCGCAATAATAAGTTTGGTTCTTACGGTAAATGAGAAAAAAGAAAAAACTAAAACTAACTGGCCAGTTGTCAAGAGACAAGCCCGTATCTCAACCATGCAAGGTATTGAGAAAGAGACTTTATACGTTGAGGATTACCTACAATATTGAATGAAGCCAAATATGAGGATTTCTCCAATAGTTATTAAACTTAATATGTTGTGCGGTAAAAGGGCTGGCTGGTAATAAATCAGCGGATACTAAAACCATGTTGAACGAGTCCTTGGATTAAGGAACAAGTGACCTTTTTCAAAAGAAATAAGGACTTAATTCTAGGAATAGTTATATTGGTAGTTTAAGGTTGTGATGTCGAAAGGATAAGTGATATTTTTAAAAGGGGTTATATTTTGTCGTTAACCTCCTAAGGCCCAAGGTAGGTACAAAATGTTAACTGCTTTTTTTGGTTAGTTTTTATCCTGGGAAGTTGCATTTTCCGCGGGATAGGGATAAACGAATTCTACACGGACAGGGTTGCGGGCAACAGCTAGTAATATCTATTTCTTTCTAAAGTTACAATTACAAATTCTGATATTTAAAAAAAATACTTGAGTCTTATGAGGTACAGTCAACGTACTTGCTCGTTTGCCATCCAGTGGAATAAAAAATAAAAAATAAATAAAATAAAACGTCATAAATAAGTGATCATTTTTGTACCTTGCCGCTTTCAGTCGTTACATGATCACTTATTTATGACGTTGACAGTACTAACCCCAAGAGAATCGTTTGTCATTATCATCCCAGCCTATATACGTCCCACTGCTGGGCACAGGCCTCCTCTCAGAACAAGAGGGCTTGGGCCATAGTTCCCACGCGGGCCCAGTGCGGATTGGGAACTTCACACGCACCATTGAATTGCTTCGCTTGTTTGTGCAAGTTTTTCTTCACCGCAAAGCTCGTGGTAAATTTTAAATGTAATTCCGCACATGAATTTCGAAAAACTCAGAGGTGCGAGCCGGGGTTTGAACCCGCGACCCTCTGCTTGAGAGGCGATAGGTCAAACCACTAGGCCACCATGGCTTTACTCAAGCGACATAAATGTCATAATATGTGACGTTGACGCGATTTATTTTATTTTAATATGGAGATGAAAGTCGCTTATCAAAGAGGTCAAATGTTACAGAATAATGCTAAAGGCGATAACAAGCGAAGATTCGATTCGATAACTGGAATAGTCGATAAAACTTATGTTCAATCCCTTTGATATTTGATTTTTGCTATGAGAAATTCCGCTCCTTGGTTATGACAAACGATAATTCTGACACACATTACATTTGGACTTTCGATAAGTTGCGAGCCGATATGGACCCGGTATTGGCACCTGTCAGCGTGGTAAAATAGGGCCAAGATGAACAGACGGACGGACATCTAAAACTATAAGGATTCTTTGTTAGAGCTCGCCGCACCGCAGATCGTGTATTCGAGAACCTATAATGCCCTAAATTTGCCCCCTATACCATAAAAAAGGCTTCTAGAAGACGTGTGGAAGAACAACGGACAGACATAGCCGAAGTAGAATGTTTCTTTCTTCTTTGCTAGGATTCGCTGGGCCAAAATATCGCGCGTATTCAAGGCAGAGTTGCTGGAATGTATGAATTTGAACGAAAGACATCAACGCGTTTGAAATATTAATTCCTATTGCTCTCTTGCTCACATTTGTCTCAAACGAGCGAGAGGGAAATATGATTTTAGGCTCTACTTTCGTGCCGTGTACTATACCAGTCCTGTTAATATAGTTGTTACAACAATAAAGTCTAATTTAGATGTCATCAAAAAGGGACTATAAAGTAATCGAAAGAAGGTTCGATTTAGCTTAATTTTTAAGGCAGTCACGTTTTCAAATTTTCTTTAATTAGGTAAATCCACTTAACATCGGAATGTTTATGGTTCTGTCAATCGTTTTAACAAACCTAATCTTTAATTTAAGTGCATGCAGGTACAGTTCAGTTTGTAATTACAGGTATACCCATTAAAAATAAAATCGATATATCGACGATATGGACCCTTAAAACTGTTGTGTTTCACGTGAAAAATTAATTGAACGCGAACGCAGTCGCGGGTAAAAAGCTAGTATATAGATAAGATACAAACAACAAAAAGTACATTCAAAAAGCTCCAATAAAAATGTTTTTTATAAGTTATTAAGTGGTCTTGAATTTTTACAAGCCAAATATCACCCATTTACCTACAGTGATCGAGTCAACTGCAAAGGTTCGGACGTATGGCAGTTGTCTCACCGCCGGCGAGGAAACGATTGGCTATCGACTATTTTCTCGCTCAAGAAACGAACAAAAGATATAAGATCCTGTGTGAGTAAAAGAGACATATATATTAATAGTTGATCGCTGGTGGTTCACACTGCCGGCGAGAACTCGCTCTTACATCTTTTGTCGCAGCGACAAGAGCTATAAAACTCGCTGAGCTATAAAACTAGCTCAGCGATACTCGCTCAGCGCTGTTAGCTTGGCGGCCGCCCGGCTCGAGCGAGTGGAGCGAGTAATCGCCCGTCGTGCTCGAACACTCGCTTTTCACTGCTCGCCCACTCGTTTCTAGTTAATCGCTCTGCTCGCTTCTCGCTCATCGTCGGCGGTGGGACAAGTGCCTATACACTGACTAATTATTTTTAAAAGTCGCTGAACTAATGCCCCTAAGGCACAGGTTTAAACCTAGTTTAGGGGTCGAAAGCTCGACCACTTACTTAAGATCTTTTTGTACAAACTTAAGTTTATGTTACTTGTAACACTTGTTTTTGAGTAGGTACAATAAACATTTATTATTATTGATTTAATGTTGTTCAATTTGAGGAGTATGATCTATGTTTTAATTACATATTTGCTCATATTACAGGCCACACCCGGTATGGGTCCATATTGGCTCGCATGCTTATTGAAAGTCCGAATGATCGTTTGTCAAAACTCTACATTCGAACCTTTGAAGTTGATTCGATCACTGAAATAAGGTGATATTTGGCCTGTAAGAATCAAATTAATAAGTGGTTATTAACTTATAAAAAACATTTTTAGTTGAGCGTTTTGAATGTAATTTATGTTGTTTGCATCTTATCTCCATACTAGCTTTTTACCCGCGACTTCGTTCACGTTGAATTATTTTTTCACGTGAAACACAACTATTTTAAATATAGATGTAGAATTTGCTATTTTCATCGAAATCAGCCAAGCCAGCCGAGAAAACAAAACAAACAAATAGACAGAAATTCAAATACTTTGCTTGTGTAGAGCAGATTTACTTTAATTTCTTTGTCTTTTTTGACAGGGAACCAGAGGTTAAGTATAAACTTATAAAAAGGGATTCTCTTTGAACACATTAACTTAATGGTTTTGATTGTGCATCTACCCACATGTCACTCAGTTCATTCATTAACAGTTTATTTGGCAATAGGGCCGGATGTACTACGAGCTATCATAGCCTTTGACACTTGCCATCGCCTACTATACTCAGAAAGCCTTTAATATTGTATAAATACACCCACCGTCCGCCATTATGGTGTCACCAACCCGACCAAAATGTAAAGTAACTTCGGAGGAAACATCTAAAGTTCGAAACATACTTTTTAACTCGGTAGGGTTATAATGCAATTGCCTAATAGCGTGTAGGCTTAGCGACTAGGCTATTTAATTGTCAACTTAATATGAACTTTCGGTCGGTTTATTTAGAATCAAATTCGGTTAGTCGCATGTAACTTTGAAAATGGAATTAAGTTGCTTCATACTGGCGCAATCGACGCGTGCCGCGTCAAAAAAAATCAACCGTTGGAAATTAAGTTTTGTTGGTTGGCCATATAGTTTGATTTCAAAGAGGTTGCCTTTGATTTTCATTTGTTTGGATGCAAGTGTGGGCTAAAATGGCTGAAGATAAAAGTTAAGATGTGGGATGGGATGACGTCATGTCTTAAAGTGTAGATAAACGTAAACTATGACATAATTTAGGCGTAGTGCACTGGAAATTGGGCTACCGTTTTATCAAATGGCAAATGTTTGCCACAAATGTCCGTGTAACGTAGTTTTAGAGCTAAATAAGTAATGACAAAGACAGATTCTGATCAGGGGCCCTATGGTCTTTAATACACTTGAACATTTTTTTTCACCCCTGCTTTCTGTCACACGATGTAAGATGAGGATAGAAAGAGATGATAAATGCGATCATGAACGTCAGTGCGTCCGCCCTCACAACAAACTGAAAAAAAAAATACTTTTCACTTCTCATGCTCGTAAACTTGGTGTTTAGGTTGAATCTAGGTGACATACTCGTAAAACGACTTTTTATGCTCTAGTGCATAAAGTATAATCATCGTCTAAGACCAAGGCAATCATGTGTAAACAGCCACAAACAAAGAAGTTTCTACATATTTTTTATATTTTTTAAGTTATATAAAACCAAAAATCAATGAAAATAAATCAATAAATCTAAAAAAATATAATTAAGTGAACATTTGTTTCAACTGTTTCTGTTTAATTTCCTCGCAATCTAAGTGAAAAGCAGAGTGTAAAACTCGAGAATTAAACCCATTTTCCCCTCAGCGTGTCTATCCACCCTCGCCATGTCCGGCTCGGGTTGCTATATGAACGCCTCGGGTAAAATGGCTCGTTTTATGCTCTTGTTGTACAATCTACTATTGTTTTTTTATAGAAATCTATAAAGTACAAACTTATTTTTTGCTTGCGTCCCAGCAGAGAGCCTTTGGTGCATAGAGACCGACTCGCACTGGGTTTTACCTGAACCTGAGTATAAATAGAATTATAAGTATAACCATTTAGAAGCCTTCCATTTATTTTATGATTTAGTAATTTTATGTTTTTGAACTTAAACCTTAAGTAAATGAGGCCGTTGAATTCTTAAATAAATTAATAAATTAACCGTGATTTAGACTTCTACCGCTAATCGTCTGATAAAGACGCCGCGTACTTAAAGTTAATTTATTCAATACTTATTTATGGCATTTTCTATTAGGATTACCAAAGTCATGTCATGTCATTAGTTTGATAACGGCTTTGTGTGTTTGTTGACTAGGTTCTGATAAAGAACTCGTAGAGGGTTCGAAACGCTTTGGCATTTTGCGTTTTTATTCGTGACAGTTGGGCCTGTGGGGCATTGTATAAATCTAAGTTTCAAGATCATTTATTCCCATTAAGAATTTCACTTGATTCGCTTATATGTGAACATATCTACTGTTTTCCATGGAAAGAGCGGTTCTGCATGTTAACACAAATATATGTAGCACAGAAGTAGCGTTCTATATATAGTATATTGTAGTTTAACTATAATTTAAGTTAATAATTAATTAAAAAATATATATTTACTTGGATTGTCTTGATAAACACATTTTCTTGATTATAAATAACTAGATATGTAATTTCTCTCTAGATATGTAATCTAGAAATGTCCTTTTTTATTATTTCAGATTCACATCCATATTTAATAGTATTAGTTCAAAAAGTTAATAATTACATAGATGATATTACACCTGATTAAATCAGTTACCTACATTAAGTTTAAAATTAATGTATTAAAAAAAATTGAACCATAACCTAAGGGTTATGAGAATGAACCTCCACAGCAACCTACGTAGTGCCTACATTATACAGTAAGTGGTCCGAAGGTAATCCAGTCGCGTCTCGCTCGCGCATTAGGCTTGGAGTATTTGCATCTCTCTCGACTCATGCGCAGGGATGGCTTCTAAGAACCTTTCCCTAGTTAGATGCGATCAGTGTAATGGTTTTCTACGTATGATGGTTATGGCGTTTCCTGGTAAAAAAGCATTAGTATTAAGTATTAAGTAGATAAGGCAAGTTTTAGTAACATTATGATTTTGTATGATTACTTACTACGCAGGCTTTAAAACATTTGATCCGGCTGTTAATTTTAAATTCTGGAATTTCACGTCATTCTCATAGGAATTCACAAAATTACAAAGCTTTTATTTAGTTTCACCAGTCCCGTTGTCTGTCTGTCTGTAGTCAAATCTTGCAAGATAAATTCGACCAACTTCCAGTAGTCAGATCGACTTGAAGTTTGGCATACTTATGCAAATTGCGTGACAATACAGTTAATAATATGGTAGTGGCATAGGTACTGGTACTCTTGCCAGGATCGTCTCCGTAGGACGGAACTATTCAACGGTTAATGGCATCGACTTGACATTTGGTATGTAAATGTAGTTTGGGTGACAATGCAAGTAAAGTCGATAAAAGTACAGTCAGCAAAAAGCTTGTATTCAAAATGAAGTTTTTACCAAACTTTTTTTTATATCTTAATCTTCATTAACGTTGCACTTAAGACAACTGTACCAAAGGTCAGGACTCTAAGCCCAGCGGCTTAGATTTGGAGATTTTCTCCCAATGTCATAGGAATTCTGGGATAAAAAGTAGCCCATGTGTTATTCCAGATGTTCAGCTATCTGCATATACGAAAATGTCATTGAAATTGGTTTAACGATTTGAGCATGAAGAGGTAACCGAGCCAGATAGACCGACAGACAGATAGAACATTCGCATTTATAAATCTTATAATATTAGTAAAAAGTAATAATTTTCACTTCATTGCGTCTGTCCCGATACCTACATATTTAACCGTTTTTTTTAAATAATCTAAACGTTATTTTAAACGGTCCTTCTAATCATAAATACAGATTAAATACTTCACTTGCAAGTATCGTGGTTTTATCAATACAAGTACCGCTTATCGGCCACTTACCCCATCATGTTAAAAATAAATAACACTATTATTTACTACTACATTAGGTTATATGCAATATTAAGAACCATTCGTTGAAGGCTTCACAAATGCAAACTAAGGTGACAAAGAAATGGATAAAAGATATTGTCCAAGATCCAAATTCATATGATAGATGAATACACGTAAACGTAAAGTATACAAAGCGCATTGACAGTACGAGTAGTAGCGGTAAAATTGACATTAGACATTGTTGTCAATATTACACAATCTTGATTGACAATTGTCAAATTATACGACTAGATTAGATTGGTAATTGTCAAATCTATTACGTCAGATTAGTAATATTTAGTATAATAAATAAGTTACGTAAACTAGATTGGCTATTGTCAACATTCCACAAACTAAATTGGCAAGTGTTATAAATTAAATGACTCATAATTATAGACTAGATTGGTAATTGTAAAAATACACAAACTAGATTGTCAATTGTCAATTTATACAAACTAGATGTTAAATTGGTAATTGCAATGTCGATTGGTAAAAATCTGTGTAATGCTACAAAAGTACAGTTCGAATATGAAACTTCTTCTTGGACAAGATTCATTAGAGCAATACCTAATTTTAGTAGAAATAGTATTTCAGGCGAGTTTTCACTGCTTTCGATTAGTATTCTAGAGTAATGTGATTTTAAAAATTAGTCCTCAACTTTTTCTATATTACAAGCATATCTTGCCGCGTTTGGGGTCAAATCTTGCATTTTGAATTTAGCCCACGTCCAGTGGTCGGATTGATTTGAATTTTGGTATAGCATATATAGGTTGGATGAAGATGTCAATAGGTTTTAAGTAGGTACGTACGTTTGTCAACAAAAATTAAAGTCAGCAAAAAAAGCTTGTTATTAACAATGAGCTAAACAGAAACATATTTAAAAATTCCTTAACCATCCCAAAAATTACACATTCATCCAAAACTTAAACAAACATTACAATGCTAACAGTAAACATAACCCGAAGCGTAGTAAAACTGTTTGTATGTTTGTACAAGCCATGATAGCCGGAGATTATCAAGTCGTTCACTCTGATAATGATAACGAAATGGGTTTGATAACGGCCATCTTAAGCGTGTTAAAAAGCTAAAGCAGTAGCTACCAGTGGCGTGGTGCCACAACAACTCGATTCTCACCAGTATCACCACCATGAGTTTACAGTGACCGTACTCGATAGCGACGGCGTAAAGTATTTGTAGAGGCGCTGTACAATTCTCCATACAAATAATTTACGCCGTCGCTATCGAGTACGGTCACTGTAAACTCATGGTAGTGGTGCAGGCCACGAAATACTAAATTCGAACTTCGTATCTCGCTGTCCCACTGACGCTAATATTATTTATTACGAGAGTGAGAGGGACGGTACGATACGAACTTCGATTTTCGTAGTAGCCCTTCTGATTGCTCCTCTCATCCACTCAGAGGTTACTGGTAGAGTCAAAGTCAATTATTTTGCTTCTTTTCTTTTGTACAATAAAGAGTTTACATACATACATAAGTAAAAAATTATGCGTTTATAAGGACGCTTGTTTAGGCATCTAAAAGAATGTTGAATCAAATTTCACAAAAAGAGTAAAAGGCCTAAAGGCATGCATGTCTCGAGTTCGTCCAGTAAATTGTCTACGGATAATCTGTGGAATGTAAGCACGTGCCAAATTGATGGACCATGCACATGAGTTTGAAATAACAGCCAAGAGCGAATCATACTGGCCCACTGTACAAGTGTACCCTACAAGTGAAATAGCAAAAATATATTTGTGGACTTCCCAAGGCCCAAATGAAATTTTTGATTTATGAACATCTAACTTTACGTTATTTATGATAGAGTTTGATGTTGAAATTACAATAAGTCCTTTATAAAGGACTCTGGGCATTAATAGGTTATGTAATATAGGCGTTTTCGCTCGTCCTTTATTATTTGGACAGTTAAGGAGTGGAATGCCCTGCGTGCGTGTGTTCCCTGATCGCTACAATTTGGCCGTCTTCAAATCTAGGGTGAATGGACATTTATTGGGCAAGCGTGGTCCGTCTTAGTCCACGTCTTTGCTTACCATTCGCCATCAGGCGTGTGGTCAAACGCTGGCCTATTTATTTATAAAAATATAAATAAATATTATTTCCATGCCCGTAAAAAATTGCATCACTAGAAACAGGTGAAAATTCCCATTTCTTCCCGTGGGTGTAAAAAAGCGATTAAGGGACTTAATGCGAAAGTGGGCAACAGCACTTTCTATTGCCAACTACGAACTCCAGACTTCAGCTCTGCAATCTGGAGACAACTATTTTTCCGAGAAATGTAGTGTAACGACCTTGATGAGATACACTCGTACTTACATACGATACTTTTTGTAAGTTAATTAAAATCTTGTAAAAATAAGCTTCTTATTTGTGTTTTACCATAGATGATTCACTGTGAACTGAGGATTGATTCACTGTATCCCACCCCCAGTACACAGTGGCTCAAATTGTTTTTTTGAATGCTGTTTATTTTTCAAAATATTACCTTTTTGAAATAAATTTATTAAAATAAAATTGGGGTGCCTCGAAATTTTTGCAGGATGAGGTACAGACGAAAAAACTGAATCATGTACAGTCATTAATATCTGCCACGGCGGAGCTTGCTAAAATATCTGACACGTCCTACTGGTCCAAGAAATAGAGTTGTAGGTATCAGATATATAATGCACGCTTTGGTGTGTCAAATATTGACGCTGGTGACTGTACTTGGGTGGAAACTTTGTGCTACTAATATCATCCCATACAACATCAAATCACAGTGAAATTGATTATTAAAAGGTTCCATCCTAATCCTGGTACATGTATCAGTTTGTTCTGTAAACCAAAAAATATCATCACATCACCAATGTAGGAACAAAACTAAGAACAACTTAAACACAAATCTGTATGCGTAATTAATGTAGGTAAACTAAAGGGCCCATAACCGGTCCAAACTAGGCAGGGGAAAGTTATAAATGGGTATATATTATCGTATCGATAGTTTTGAAAAATATCGACTTATACAGACTAATAAATATAGCAGCGATTACCTAAATTATTGCCAAAATATTTGAATGTCGAAAAAACACGATTTGTAGCAAGTTTTACTAACTTTCTTAATTGTTACAATTTTCACTAGCATAAATAAAAAACTGAATATTGATATCACAATTTAATTAAAAAATAATAATATTATACAACAAAAACCTTAAAAAGTATCGAATTTAATACAAATATGACATTCAGAAATAAATATCTAATATCGATGCTTTCAGATTAAAAATAGCTACGATTATAGTCGACTATTTATTGAAAAACTATCGATATTTTGGTTTATCGATATTTTTTATCCACGCCTAGTCCAAACGTAGCACGTGAGCACCATTTTTCTTAAATTCCGAGAAATGGGCACACGCTAGTATAACTCGTTCTGTGACATGCCGTATTTATGGTACTAACTGCTAGTACCATTTAGTTAGGATCAAAAGTACTACTTAGTACCGTAATCTGCTTCAACTTTGCCCTCTGGCCCCAACATTGCGTGATTCGATTTAGAGTCGATAACGTAGCACCCTTTAGGTTTTTAAAGTTTTATCCCCCCGTAATAAAAAATCCCGTTTATATAAAAGTTTAAAACCTATAAGAGTGCTGAGTTATCGATTCTAAATCAAACTAGGCAATGTTGGGGCCAGAGGGCAAAGTTGAAGTAGTTTACGGTATGTGTGTTACCGGCAGCCAGACTTTTTTTAAGGGATGTTAAAGTAACGAATTTGTGTAACTTTACCATGATATTAATTTAATTAATTAACTAAAATTCAGACTGTTAACATTCCAACAATATTATAATTGCCGGCAATGTACAGCAAAGTAAATTGACAAGTAATAATAAATAATAATAATAAAATTCGTTTATTAACTCCACCACAGGATATACAGTTCTTACAGTAACAAGTAATGATAATAATATGCATAGGTACAAAATTGTGCGGTGGAGACTGGTGCCCGAACTAGGGGAGACCTGTATGTCAGGTCCCCAGGTCTCCAACCCTCAAACAACTGTAACAACAGATTAGGAGAGCTAAGACAAAATTATAGAAACAATAGTATCCCTACATATCCCAATGTGTGTGTGTGTGTGTGTGTGTGTGCACTACTAATATATTATTATGTATTATTATTATGATATTGTAATCATTAGTTTTTCGGTGCAGTTATAGTCTAGGCTGAGGAGCCAATCGGAGACAATCTTTTTAGCAGATGATTTTGTTTTAGAGTAAATAGCAAGTGCGCTAAAAGATCTGTCGGCTGTAATTTTGTTAGAAAGTTAATGAAGCCTGAATTTTAGTTTATTAATTAAATTATTGGCATGGTTAAGTTACAGAAATAACCTTACTTTAACCTCCCTTAAAAAAGCCTCGATTTAGACGTTTTCAACAACAGAACAAAAGAACAATGAAATTACAATATGAGCCAAACACCATAGCGATGAACCACCAAGCAATGACAGACATACATTGCATGTTAAATAAAAGCTCTCAAAAATACAAAAACATGCGTTTATCTAGGTAACTACGAGTATACTTCGTTTTTTTAGCATTAGAAATAAGGTAAACAATCTTGACGAGTCTTTATATTGAAAAACGTTTAAAAAAACAGTAAGTAACTATTACTACGATACCAAAAGAATGTAAATGATCATATTATGTCATTGCTAATTGATACATATTTGCTGTGACTTATTTTTCAAAAGTCTTTTTCAATAATAAGACACGTCAAAATCGCTTACCTTCTTTCTAATGCTACAAAAATAAGTGTAGGACCAAGCTAGATCGCTTATCGCCCCGAAAGCTTCCATATAACAAATCTCGCCCAAATCGACCCGTTCCCGATATAAATAAATGTATAAGAAACTACAGCTGTTGCCCGCAACTCCGGTTATCCCGCGGGAACTAAATAAATCGGTACAAACAGAATTGAGGGCTGTCGCGTATGAATTCGCCACTAGAGGCGCTAGTGTAGCGTGAGGTCTCCGAAATGTCAAATCTCATAGTTTTTGGGTGAGCTACGCGGGTTTATTTATAATTAGAATAATTTTGTGAATATTTTTCATTACCTGAAATTGATTACGGCAATTATGCGTTACGGGGCAATGAATGTCTGTGTTTTGAGACAGTTTTGTCTTTCGGAAACTTTTGTCCTCCCTTTTTTCTGTACAAAACGGGACTACGCAACACTGTGGTTGCTCGATATTTTTATGGCAAGGTTTTAAAGTGTATTAAATATGATTTTAATCTAAACTTGGTTTTCACGCCCGTAATAACAGACTTTGAAAGCCACACTTAAAAATCTCACGCAACAGTGGCGCCATCTAGAAAGACGAAAAACGATAGCCCTCATTATAATATTAGTGAGATTCGTGTTAAGATGAGCTCGATAGCAGTGGTGGTGATGATGATGATGACGATGACTTGAAGCAGTCGGTAATACTCATTATACCTAGCTTGAACTAAACTAATACTTTGTTCAGTTTCTCTAATCTTCAAAGTAAACGTTTAACTATAAGTTTTCCTGGTATGTCAATTATTATCATATTAGAGAAGCAGTCGAATGGAATGTAGAGTCGATAGAACTATATTACATACTTGTTTGTTATTAGGGTTCCGTACCCAAAGTGTAAAAACGGAAACCATATCATTAATACCTCGCTGTCCGTCCGTCTGTCACCAGGCTGTCTCTCATGAACCGTGATAGCTAGACAGTTGAAATTTTCACAGATGTAAACTGTGGCCGCTATAACAACAAATACTAAAAACAGAATAAATTAAATATTTAAGGGGGGCTCCCATACAACAAACGTGTTTTTTGCCGTGTTTTGCCAATGTCATGAATGTTGTATAGATGGTACGGAACCCTTCGTGCGCGAGTCCGTCTCGCACTTGGCCGTTTTTTAGCAAAATGTTTGCTTATCGAAATCTAAAAAAGTATAAAATTGAGGCCGTATTTCTAACGCGCTGGTGTTCGCAATCGCATTTACCGTCTCTTTCTTCCCTCGTCTTATGCCGTGTGACAAAAAGAAGTGGTGAAAACGATTGTGATTACAAGTGTCTTTGACAATAAGGCCTAGTCGTCACTCCGGGAGACCAGCTCGCATACATAATTGTAGAAAGTCATAATGTAATATTTGGGTTTACTAATGTTTCGGCGAATAACGTTTGGCCACCTGTTTCATTTCGCAACTTTTCATTTCCCAACTGTTTAATATTTCTGAAACTGTAAATATTTCAGGATTTTTATAAAACTAACCTAACCTAACCCAAAGGGTTCTACACGGTGGCCCTGAAATAAATCCTGAAATATTTACAGTTTTAGAGTTTGCGAAATGAAAAGTTGCGAAATGAAACTGGTTGCCAAACGTTACGTTGCGAAAAGGCAGTACTCGTAATATTTGACATAATAATTGTTTGGCATTTTTTTTTCTCTGAATCCATTAATTGTCCAGAAGTTATAATACGAATGTAACCTAACCTACTGTAGAGTTTTACAGGTGAGTATTTCAAATTTTATTATAATGTATTTACTTAGGATTTCGTAGGGAAAAATTTCCATCCATCCATCCATCCCAGCCTATATACGTCCCACTGCTGGGCAGAGGCCTCCTCTCAGAACAAGAGGGCTTGGGCCATAGTTCCCACGCGGGCCCAGTGCGGATTGGGAACTTCACACGCACCATTGAATTGCTTCGCAGGTTTGTGCAGGTTTCCTCACGATGTTTTCCTTCACCGCAAAGCTCGTGGTAAATTTCAAATGTAACTCCGCACATGAATATCGAAAAACTCAGAGGTGCGAGCCGGGGTTTGAACCCACGACCCTCTGCATGAGAGGCGATAGGTCAAACCACTAGGCCACGTTGAAAAATTTAGACTAACAAAAAATATGATAAACATTATAAAGGCGCGCGTGTTTTTCGAGCTACCCTCATTTGGTTTTCTTGTACCGGCACATAATTACTTCGCCACACAATATGCCGCAATTTATATATGGATAAGAATACATCTTAACGGCCATTATTATATACGCTATTATTTCTATATTTTGCACAATTACGTGATGTAATTGTTTTTTAAACAGGTACAATTAGGCCACTACGTGTATTGGAAAAAGTAACTTCATTTGACATTTGAACATAAGACTAACATGAGTGCTTCAAGAGGATGAGCTACGAATTAGCTCGAAACATGTCGAGCTACTCGATTTAAGACTGAGTTATCCGGTTTTTCACTACTTGATTTAACCTGTTCAATGTTCTCTTAAGGTTAACGGAAATCAAAAATTAACACGTTGTAGCCATTGTATATACACAGGAAGTTCACGGCCGAACGCGGTGGTACCACGGAACCGGTCCTCACTCGCGACGAAGCGAGAATGCGGTGGAACTACGATTTGTAATCATTAAACGAGGTGTTACAATTAGACATGGAAACAATGCGGTCTCTTAAGTTCGTAAATTAATAGCGTTGAAAGGAGTCGGTACCTTTTTTATCTCGACTCATTTATTTATGGGTGCCTTGTTGCAAGCTTTTGCCGAACTACGTTTTACGAGTACTTGTCCCACTTTTTGAACTCTACCCATCAGAGAACACATCGCTCCTAGTGGCATCAAATTTTTAAAACGATAAAAACAAAATCAAAACAGGCGGCACAGTAAAGGCCGTGTATCGAGGAATTAAAAAAAAGAACGCCAGAGCGAGACGTCAGATGCTTGAGTGAGATACAGCGCTGCAAAGTTACCTTTGCGCGTGTGTAAAAAAAGAACTGATGGTATTTTCATAATAATTTGAAGTTGTACGTTCATAGTGGCGCCGCTGCGGGCTGTTTGGATAAGTTTGTAAATCGTGGCTGCGCAAGAGTCGCGTCGTGCAGCCGCAATCAGGGCATCTCTCACGACGTGGCTTGAACTAGTTGTATGTATGTACATAACTGGGGCTAATTTAAGTGTACTTGTAAATTAGTAATAGGATAGAACAGTTCAACGTACATATAGGTACACGTAGGTACAGACGGAGAAAAGTGCAAGACTGATAAATATTATGAATTGGCAAAATCGTGGGAGTACCTATTCGAGACTTTCCCGTCAAAAAAATTACATTTAAAAAACAGGCCTCCTTCGGGCAGTAGGGTAAAATGGGTCGTTGTTAGTTTAGTTTTTTATATTAAAAATACAGCTCTGCCCATCGGAAGACAATTTTACTAGGATCTAGTGTACTTACTTAGCCGACATTCGGCAAAAAAACTGATCACTAAGTTAGTTTGAACGTTTATTTGACATTTTCTCCTTGTCATATACATAGGTTATTTTTTTTATTCGACTGGATGGCAAACGAGCAAGTGGGACCAGGAGGGGTATTGCAGACGCGTTGCCAACCCGGGCGGCTTGCACAAAGTCCACCACCAAGGTTAAGTATCAAACAAAACTAAGTAACTACTAAATATCATAATTTTCAAATATAATTTTTATACCCATTTTGAAAAGCTGGTTTAGAACCAACGGTCATGTCTATTAGAAGCCCTGTAAAATACTTTGCGACTACAGTAAACTAATCGCTCCACATTTGTAAAAAGTTACTTACTGACTTTTCACAACTAATCAGCCAAAGTCAAAGTGACAGATAAAGATTTTTCATCTCTCATAGGTATTCGGAAAGTGAGGAAAGTCATATCTAACACAAGGCAGGAAAACTACACTTTCTTCCCAAGTGTAGAAATAAATTGAAAAATAAAAAGGCATTGGATGTCAATGGACCACATATTTACGTATTCACCCTATACATATTAAATTTTGTTTAATTAATTATTGCTCAGCAATTAAAACAAAATGTATTTTTTAAAAATGACTACATTGACCTTCGACCTATACTGTCGAACAAAATCAAAAATCATAGTCGAAAATGTGACATTGTCATTTATGAATTGTATTTTTTTCTATTAATTTTAGTTTTTTTTTCTCATATACTTACATAGGTAGGTACATATATTTTACTTTCTTTGTAATCGAAATGAAAAGTTGAGTGCTTAACTCGGGAAAAACACCAATATCACACTCAAAATATCTCTATTATCTCTATCTCTATTATTATCTCTATTATATTGGTTCTTTTCCTTCCTTGTTGAACAATCTACTATTTAACTGTATGGATATTACTTCCTTTGCCTATCCTTAAGGAGGTGAACTGAATATAAAATGCTTCACAAGCACATAAAGGCGGTAAAACATTGGCCGTGATCTCCATATTTCACTCATTAAGCTTGTATTTAGCTTCTCGATACTAAAAGACTTTTCTTCTCATGAGCCAGCGAAATTCTTGCCGCGGTTATCATATAAGTGTTATGTTTAGACTTGTTAGTTAGGCACGAGTCTGAATTGATAATACCTATAGGACTTCAATCAGCATATTCCACATACTAAATGCAACTCTAGTTGAAACATTTTACGGTCACAATTGGAATAACAATGTGCTGGAGTTAGGTCGTTTAGTGCGTTGTGATTTTTAGTGTAGCGCTGTTTTAAACTGTGTTTAAAGTCGTGAAGTCAGGGAAAATTCCGATGGAAAAATAACCTTTTGGTGTCGGTGTAGGGTTGAAAGCTTGGTAGATGGTGATAGAGATTTGGACACAGTGTTTGTGGTTGGAAAACAGTTTGTTCAAAGTTTGTTTGTTTTCAAAGAGAAGTTTAGTCAGTTTTGTCACAAGTCTCTGGAGGTGTAATTTAAAAGGCCTCACTTTACATAAATACTTAAATACCTTTGTCTGAATAAGTATAGTTATGAGTGGAGAAGAGACTGCGGAGTAAACTAAATTATCATGTTAATTTTATTATACTTTACCCGACATTTGGTGAATCTAGCAGCTAGAGCAGACAGCGACGATGTCATAGCGTAATTTATTTTGTCTGTGCTCAGCAAAAAATAAATGTCAGTGTCAGATTAATACTTATTTGTCAAAAAACAATACAATATCGTCTTCGATTTGCAAAAAATATTGCAGGCAGGTAGATTGAATGACACTAAGCTTAATTAACATAGTATGCCCAACAGTTTATTATCCAAAAACGCAAAGGCATTTTCAATTAATTTTTGTACCTTATAATGAATTGTTTCATATGACTGTCGGAAAAAGTTTAGAACGTTTTAATGCGGTCCTTATGTTAACAAAAACAAACGACATGAATTGTCATGGCTTGTAACACTTTCTAATACAGCCGTGAATACACTAGAGCTTTATCACAATACGATAAAGCTTCCTTTAGCTAAATTCCTTTTTACGAGCAGCAAACATTTTGTTAAACCAACTTTTCGATGCGACTGCCAACGAAGCATATAACTTTAAAATAATGAAAATAACAGCCTAAAAACGTAATATTTTTTTTGCAAAACGGTGCTAGCTTTGTTCACCCCGCCGGCGTAGCAATTAAAATTAATCGGGATGAGATTGAACTGAGATCTATTGAGATTTGAGATGTCTTTTCCTGGTGCTGTACGTGTTTTTTTCTCAGAAATTTGGGAGGTATGCGTCATTCAGTTAAACATGAATGTTCAAATTCGATGGAATGTAGTCATCGTATTTATTGACGTCCGGATAGCCCAGTGATTAGAGAAGCTGGCTACGAACCTTGAGGTCCCGGTTTGATCTCCGGTCGGGGCAGATGAAAATGAAAATGAGAAAGTTTATTGTTTATCATAAGGTTGACAATGAATGAAGGTTGGGGCCCTCTAGTAAGTGTGAAACACACTTGTAGCAAAAAGTCCCGCTCTTCTATAGCATGATATGCATTGAATAACTATTCAATTACAACTTTAAAATATAAAACTTATAATCTAAGTATACTATTATTAGTGATTGAGCATGCAAGTATGTGTGTGTGTGTGTGTAAAGATATTTGTATGAAATATACAAATGTTTGTTCTCGAGTAGTGTTCGTGGTGGAGTGCTTTAGAGGATTAGAAACAAGGCGAATCTTCATAAAAAACAATTTAGTATCTCTGTACATAATCCTTTTTCACATGTCGCTGCTTAGGTAGGTCAAAAGGTTGCCTGGAAGAGATCGCTCTTAAGCAATAAGGTCGCCTATTGGTTACCTTGTAATTTTCTCTCTGTGAGTCATTATATTTGTATTGTAGGTATTGTAGTGAAGATCACGTTGGCAGCTAGAACCCCAGTCATCTGTTTAACACCCTTGCGTCCGTTTTTTATTATTATTTTAAAATTAGAACTATGCTGCCAGCATCGAATCAACGGACACAAGAGGTTAGTACAATATGTAATACTATGTATGTAAGTACAAAAGCGCAACAAATCGAAAAGTCTAGTTAAAATGCGATGTTTGCAATAAAATAACATTTTTTATTATTTGTGGCGCTTTTGTGCACATATGCGCGATGTAAACACATAATGTTGGTAAATTCAAGGAAAGTAATAAAAATGCTTTTTCGCAGGTTCATCATGTTCTCCATTGGATGCGTGGTCCATTGTACGCCTCCGAGATTGCCGCCGGTTTTTTTTTTGTACCAGTTGGTAAGGGCCGGGCCACGGTTCCCGGCACGCATTGGCTTTTTATACTGGTTTTTAACCGGTGCCAGGATGACCTCGCGTGTGAAGGTCGCCTTCTCGGGTTGTATGATGGATGATGTGGTCAGTGATGATTCCGATTTTACAGAACGACTTGGGAAGTAGGTATAACGAAAAAAAAAAGTTGTCTTGTTGGTTACAATGTTGATGTTTTTCAGTACTTTACGTCGAAAAACGTGTTTGTGCCCGCGGTTTTGTCCTTGTTGCAAAAGGATCCCGTAGAAATTCCAAATAAATAGTTTTTCTTCGTCTACTTCCATACATACGTGTAATATGTAGGAATCTAAACACAATAGGTAGAGTTCTAAACTAAGGATTAAAAATAACCAGGAATCGATTGAAATGACGTGTGACAATAATAATGACAACCCTAGCACTTTAATGAATTTTGCTCGCATTTAACGACTGATTCAGGCCACTCTACGCCAAAATCAAACACAACACGCCACTTGCATCCCCCATTTGCCCCCAACTCTCGTGATGTCGCTAGTTCTGCCGACGCTTTTCCTTTCCATCTGTGCTCACTACTCGTGAACCTTTCTCCTCGGTTATCGTTCTTCAAGCGATGTGGTCCTCCCATAACCTATTCAGCGTTGTCTCCGTGTCATCTAGGCTCTAGATTCTAGGGATTTTGCATATCCGGCTGTCCAGTTTTCTGTTCTCTACATGTTGCATTTTTTAGCCGACTCTCATGACATTTTGTGAGCAGGTTCCTTTTTCGAAATGTTTCAAAATGGCCGGGCCGGGGGGTTTGAGAGCGTAAACCACAGATATGCACGAGGTCTACAACTTACTGGCCATACATAAACCGCTATCACCAAAAAAGGAAAAACACTAACTGGCCACTTGTAATATTAGTAAGGTTAATAGGATGCCAACAGCCGACCCTTCGAACGTCATACGTTACCATGCGCGCACGATTAGTCACACGTGTGCACATAATACGGGAGTTTAGGGAATTCATCGAATTATACATGTACATGTAACGTAATGCAGAAGAGTGGGGTTTCTGTGTAAATATGTTTATCTTCTTCTATGCTATGGAAAAGGAAATCCTACTAACCTTAAATGCGAAAGTTTGTGGTTGTATTTGTTACTCCATAAAGCTAAAAGGCTGGATGGACTCAACACTGTTTTTTTTTTTGGAATACCCCATTGCCTACAGTTGGCAGTATGAGAATTTAGTTAAGTCTTGGCATTTCAATTCTATTATCGAATCTAATGGCTTACGCGAGCGAAGCCGCGGCTGTAAGCTAGTATTGTATATACTTTAGTAGGAATTTGCGTAGTTTTGAAATTATAGACACACGGACGTAGCGGATGATATGTAAGTGATAGCATTATATGTGAAAGTACGGTGTATTTGATGATTCGCTGTCACGACATAGTCTTGTGTGGTCCAGGTCCAGTGTAAAGTGGTCTCCCGATCGTTTGACTCTGTTTAGAGATTAGTAAATCCCTTGGCTCAAGTAATGGCGGTTAACGTACAATTGTGTATTAAATGATAGGTTAGGGTCCTACAGGAAAGTGTTATTTAGAATAATTTATGTCAAGCACATAGTAGGTTCACGATGGATAACTAATGGGACCACCTCCGTTGACACTAACGTACGTACCTAGTACCTGTTATAATACTATTGTTTCAAACTAACGATTTTCAGTACTGTTCTATCAGGTAAGTTGGTTCGTGTCTTTAAAAATCTAATTAGTACAGTTTTTTTAATAGTCTACACCAGGGGTGGCGTTCGTTCGCGATATTAGTCCAGTCCAGGGTTTCTCAAACTTATGGCTCCACGTACCCCTGTTAAAGTTTCTAGACGACAGCGAGCTAATAAAACTGGCTGTTGGAGAAACTAAGTTTATTTTTATTTCAATCATCATGATAATATAAGGTATATTATTTATTTCAACAATAGGTAGCAAATATAGGTAAGAATCGTCTTGCCAACGAAAATACAAACTGAAACAAACAAACAAATAACAAACAAATAAGTAACAAATTTGAAGTTGAAATAAAAAATACAAAAATACTCCAAAAACCAATCTTAATCATCTTGCCAGTCTTGCAGCCACCATCACGTAGGTAAACCTTGTCGCGAACCCCCTACCGTCGAATAGCGAACCCCAAGGGGTTCGCGTACCCCACTTTGAGAAACCCTGGTCCAGTCGATCGTGGCAAGGCAAAAAATATAAACATTGAACTATGCAGCTGGTTTATTTAAGAATTATGTAATTGGTAGATCGCACAGGTTTTCGTCAGTAAATAGATCTTGGGTGTAATCAAGTTGGCCACCCTGGTCTATACCTACGGTGTCCTACTGCTGGGCAAAGTCCTTCCTTTCTTTTTCTACTCGTCTCTGGCTTCGGCAAAATGTTGCCAGTCCGGCTGGAATCGCTCCAAATCGTCCCGCTACCACCTTTAATGTGCCCGTCGCATGGAACCAATCAGTGGTGATTTTGGTCTAGTGATACGGATCAGATTAGATTATCAGAAAATAACCGACACAATGTTTTTAGAGTTCTGTAGTCAACTAGGAACCCTTGTAGTTTCACCATGTCTGTCTGTCTGTCCGTCCGCGGCTAAGCTCAGACACCGTTATAGTACTGGAAAGCTGTGATTTGGCATGAAGTGGTAAAATAAAAAATAGAAAATATTTTTTTAGTGTTCCTACCATAGACGTAAAGTGGGGGTGTTTTTTTTCTCGTCTAACCCTATTGTGTGGGGTATCGTTGGATAGGTCTCTTAAAACCATTGGGGAGTTGATCAGACGATTTTTGTATTTAGTGATCTGTTTGCTAAATATTAAACTTTAAAGTGCAAATTTTTCATTTCCATTAAAATCCAAAATAGTAGTAAATATATCAAATTTACAAGGAAAATTATAGCGACTAAGATTGCTTGAGAATTATTAGTAGTTTAAGGGGCTGTTTCACCATCCATTGATTAGCGTTAACCGACGGTTAAATGTGATGCCGTCTCCGTCTATTCGAACAAAACAAATAGAGACGGCATCACACCTAACCGCCAGTTAACACTAATCAATGGATGGTGAAACAGCCCCTAAGAGTTAATAGCAGCCTAAGGTACCACACATACCTACCTAAACTTGGAAGACTCCGTACACAATACGAAATCCTTAGAAAGATTTTACTTGATTTTTTCGTAATGACTACGGAACCCTATCCCGGGCGTGTCCGACACGCTCTTGGCCGGATTAAGAGCCAGTTAAAGTTTCGTATGACGTTACGCCGTATGACGCTTTTTAAGCACTGCGTGACGTCACGGATCCCACTTCCCAACTGTGACGCACTTTGTCTTCGTCATTTTCAATAATAAATCAATAATCAATAATTGAATTTTGCAGGTGGTAGGACCTTGTGCAAGGTCCGCCCGGATTGCTACCACCATCTTGCTCGGTAATCCTGCCGTGAAGCAGCAGTGCTTGCACTGTTTTGTTTCGGCGTGGAGAGTAAGACAGCCGGTGAAATTACTGGCACTTGAGGTATCCCATCTTAGGCCTCTAGGTTGGCAACGCATCTGCAATACCCCTGGTGTTGCAGATGTTTATGGGCGGTGGTGATCTCTTACCATCAGGAGACCCACTTGCTCATTTGCCATCCAGTCAAATAAAAAACAACAATGGGTGGTCACACAGGGGGTAAATCTAACCGATGGACTACATAAATAGAATAATAATAACTGCAATGGGTATACATAATTTATTTAACAAATAATAATTACGACTGTAATGTAGTTTCATCTTTAGTTGAAATTGATAGTATTTCTATAACTTTTGTATATTAAATATGTTATTTGTAAGAAGTACAGCAAAATAAATTGCAAAAGCCAAGAGGATTTTTAGTTGTAACCGTTTAAAAAAGTAATCGAAACCCTTTGATTTTCCAGAATTTTCTAACCGCAGCGATTTCGCGCGAACGCCGCCATCTTGGAAACGGAGCAACACGTTTAGAAATAAAACCTATGTGGTATACGTTCGCGTACAGAACTTATTTGATCGGTCGTTCAACCATGTCGTTCTTCCGTCCTTTGCTAGCCCAGCGCGCGCTCCCGCTCTCTCGCACCGTTAAGGTGGTATGCCTGAATTATGGCATTCCTTAGTTACCACCACCGCTAAGAGGCTGCGCGTTCACTATGAAGGTTTAGCTGTGTTGTTCGAGTATGTTAGGTAGGTTGGATACAAACTTACGCTTGCGGTCCACCGCGGCGCCACTGTACAAAGAAACTTGTACTCTCCTTTTGGGAAATTTAGTTCCAATTTTATCCGCCCATACAAACTCAGGTGTGAACACTGCTAGTGCTAGATTAGAGAAATTAATTGAACTACGGAATGCGCATCAAATTTTTTACCATCTTTTTGCTCGGCGTTAATAAAAAGCCGAATTGTAATGGTTTTGGATTAATCTGTGATGTAAAAACTTAAGTGTAGACAAGTATTGGATGTAATAACTTGAGAACCGAATGGTGAAGCCATTTGGTCGGTTAAGTAATCATTTATCATTATTTATTGATGTGTACGAATAACTTTTAAAATGAACGATATAATATAAGCTAAGCCATAGCTTATTCCAGGCTATAAGACAGATAGATAGGTACGTGGTGCCAAAATAGGTAAAGAAAATTATAAATTGAAGTTAAAACGGAATTTAAAAATAGTTAAATTTATAAATTATAATATATATAATAATAGTAGAGCCACTAGAGCCTTTATGCGTGCGTCTCTGTCACTCGTGAAAGACTCATATGTTGGAACTTTATAGCATAGGTGGTAATCTTTCATATAATATACTAGCAGGTAACTCAGAATCTTTCTTAAAAATTTCTTTACGTGGAAGTGATGGCGAGCTATGCTGCTATTTACTTATAATACTTATTTGGTTTTCTCAACTATATGCTTGCGATTTCTCAGAAACAGGTAAATGAGGAAAAATATTTAACTTTTGTACCTAAGCTTTGAACGATTATTCTAAGAATTTTATTGCCAAGAACCTAAATAAAATAAAAACATTGTGTACAAGTATTGAGGATACTACTTTATATCTCGGAAAACTTTTAAATCTTATATATTTAAACGAGCAATTCTTGTTAATATAGGTAATATGTATATTTATTTATATCGGGTATCCTGGAAACGGCTCTAACGATTTTGACGAAGTTTGTTACATGCGGGCTTTTGGGGGCGAACAAAGTTTAACGAACGAACGATCTGGGGGGGCTACTACGAAATTCAAAAATCGAAGTTCGTATCGTACTGTCCCTCTCACTCTCGTATTAAATAATATAAGCATTGGGACGGCAAGATACGGAGTTCGGAATTTTGCACATCGTAGATCAGGGCCTGACTATTCATTTATTTATTTATTATGGACTATGGTCTTATCTCTGGGAAAAGGCGTATTTTCGAGTTTTAGCCCTACCTCCCTAGAATTTTAACTTTTTGTTGTCTAAAATTTAAACACTTTCTACAAGCTTTTATTTAGTTTCACCTGTCCCAATGTTTGTCATCAAATCTTGCAAATTAAATTTGAACCACTTCCCGGAGGTTACCGATTGAGCTGAAATTTTGCATACATGTGTAAATCGTGTGACAATACAATAATCTGGCAGTGACATCCTGGTAGTTTGACGAGGATCGTCTCCGCAGGACGGACTCTACAACTTTCAAATTTGGTATGCAAATATAGTTAGGGTGACAATGCAAGTACAGTCAACAAAATGTAATGTCAGCAAAAAGCTTGTATTCAAAATGATTTTTCTATCAAAAACTTATTCCTGCAAAGAACAGTTCACTCATGTGTTTGGGTCCCTTAATATAGGCATAGGCACCCCTGCCTAGCTGAATCATGTTCAGTTTCTTCGTCAGGATAGTCTATTTTATTACACGGCACACACATGCGAGGATTGTGGAACTACAAAAAATATAGAAGATATCTCGCACTGAGCATTGAGTATAATTCTTTACTAGCTTTTGCCCGCGGCTTCGCCTGCGTGGAATTCGGTTATCGCGCGCTGTTCCCTCGGGAACTGTGCATTTTTCCGGGATAAAAAGAAGCATGTCACTTTTTGGCCCATTAACTATCTCTATCCCAAAAATTACGTCCATCCGTCGCTCCGTTTCGACGTGAAAGACGGACAAACATACAAACACACACACTTTCGCATTTATTAGTATGGCTATGGATTTGGCCTGGACTTCACGCTTTCCGACGGACGAGGGTTTGGTTGATCTGGAGGTACCTACATAGCTCTTTGTACATTTTTTTAGGATCGGCACGGGCTAGGTGCTACGAGGTGGCAAATTATAACTAACCAACATGTCCTTAAAAGGCGAATCGATGCGAATGACGCGAACGTTTGGATCTCTCATAGACCTTATTTAGCAACTTGCTGATATAGTAACTAGTTACTATACAACAGTAATATTTTTTGCTACTTCGCTGTTTTGCGCCGTATCGCGTAGGCTGTAAAGCTTAAAAAGGCGTGGGCAGGCGGTAAACGAGAGTCCATAGAAAGGCATTGCGAAATTTTGGTATGTTGATATTATTCGAAAACTAGATAAACGAAGCTGGTGTATTTAAGTTAATTTTGTGCTCTTTGCAGAATTCACCTAACCTAGAGAAACGCCAAATTGTTTTTGACCCCCGACACAAAAAGAGGGGTTTTAGAAGTATGAAGCCAATGTCGGTTTGTCTGGATGTCTGTGGCATTATAGCTCTCAAATGTATGGACCAATGTCAATGCGGTTTTTTTACGTGAAAGCGAGTTTCCTTTTAGTGTAAGTGATACAAGTAAATCACTAATCGTATTCGCTAGCTGGAATTGTATTAAATGTAATATCTGAGCATAACCCATAAGTAATAATTTCTGAATTAAATGTGTAACCAAATCGATGGTAACCAATCTGTAAGTAATGCAATTGTACTGCCACTGTATCAAATAAATAATGTTCAATTTTATTTTTGAATTTGAGTGGTTCTTAGCTAGATTTCATTAAAATCAATTCAGTCGTTTTTAGATATTGAACTTTGAAATTACAATGACTGGGGTTTTTCAACTCTTCTAAGTTGGCTAAGTTATTAAATTAAGTAGGTACTTATAACTTATAACGAACGAAAGAACGTGTAGTTCAGCAGGGCTACTACGAAACTCGAAACTCAAAGTTCGTGTCGTGCGGTCTCACTGACACTTACACTATATACGAGAGCGAGAGGGACCGCACGACACGAACTTTGAGTTTCGAGTACCCAAAACGTTTGTTGGATGGTGGTAGATTAGATACACAAAGTTCAGGCACGCGTATCTATCTAGAGCTATAGAAAAATATTGGGAGCCTCTAGTGTAATCAATCGTGTAATCGCAGTTCATTATTGTTTACTTAACATATAAATAAAGTCCATATCTTCCGACGTACGCCATCTCTGAACCAAGTGTGAAACTATTTAAGTTTGATTATAATGACATCTAGCGAAGCTACCTAAAACTACATCTACACTGAAGTCACCAACGAACTTTTCGATTACTACGTTTGTATACTTTCCGCTAGATGGCGCTAGCGCTTAGCATCATTACCGAGGGGTACGGTGGTACAAGAAATATTTTATAGGTGGCGCTGTAATCAAATTTGTTGTTCGCTTGCAATATAACAGATAGATGGCGCTGTAAGACAGTACTAAAAATTTATTTATTTCGCTAGGCGAGCATAGTATAAAATAAGTAGAAACTACTTTAAGTAACTAAATAAGTAAATACTAGTGATGTACATCAAGAAAAAGAGTAGAAAATGCCAACAACGAAATTAAAGGAACTGCTGAAACTAACTCACTAACGGTCTTATTTCTTTGACAATAAGGCCATTTTTATTAGATCTTTTTTTATTCGTCTGAGCAAAATAATATCTTCATCTTCAAGTACCCTGAGACGAACCTTTGTTATACTATGAAGATGTTGTGTTGACCCTTTTTCAATAAAACAAAGGCTTTGTTTCATACTTCTTAGTGCATGGTGTGAATTATACTTAATATAATAGAGCGCTGATATTTGAGAAGCATCGCTCGAAAATATCACTCAAAAACAGTACATTCTTCGATAATGAACTGCTTATGTTCAATTCCGTAAATATAGTTTTCTTACTTTATCAAAAAATGCGACAGTGAAAGTAAGAGCTAATAGATAAAAAAAAAAAAAAAGCAAGTAGGTACAGAAAACAAAAATGTTTGTACTATATCACAAATTCGTATGTGACACTTAGTGGAACCCTGTCGCAGGGAGCCTCTACGTCCTTTATCAAGTTTTTTTACAGGTAAGTGCGACAAATGCTGACTGTGACAATGTTCTATACCTTCCGCCGCCTAACTTTGCCTAAAAGTTCATTGCCCCGACTAGTACCACAAAAACTATAAAGGTATAATTCCAATAATTGAATAATTGAACACAATCCGGGAGTAACTTAAAGACGTCGCTTAAAAAATGTATCTCAAAAATGCGTCAAAACTGAGTATTAAGTACTAATGAACTTTTAGGCAGATTTATATGGCGCGTGGTATACCGCGTATTATTCACAAGCTTGTCAAGATTATAGAAATGTGTTAAAAAACAAAAACTTCTTAAAAGCAATTGATCAGCCAATAACGTCTGGTGCCCTTTGAGTCTCAATACATGGTTAATAAATGAGTTGTAAGTAGATGACATGCTCTTGGCATTATTTTATTCTTAAGTGATTTCTTAGAAGCTTTTAGATTGTACCCACGAAATCGTGCGCAATTCGCAATTATAGCTTAAGTACATACTTAAGGACTCTGTTGTACTATACTTTTTTAGATCCACTTAGAAGAACGTGCAGTATGGTGTTTATGGTCGCTACCTACTATACATGGCCTACTTGCAAAAGGTTTTGAGCTCGCAGAATTCATACTAATATTATAAATGCGAAAGTGTGTTTGTGTGTTTGTCCGTCTTTCACGCCGTAACGGAGCGACGGATCGACGTGATTTTTGGCATAGAGATAGTTTATGGGCCCCAGAATAGGCTTCTTTTTATCCCGGAAAAATGCACAGTTCCCGAGGGAACAGCGCGCGATAAGCGAATACCACGCGGGCGGAGCCGCGGGCAAAAGCTAGTAAGTGTTATAAATGCGAAAGTGTGTGTGTTTGTATGTTTGTACGTCTTTCACGTCGAAACGGAGCGACGGATCGACGTGATTTTTGGCATAGAGATTTATGGGCCAGAGAGTGACATAGGCTATATACTTTTATCCCGGAAAATGTACTGTTCCCGAGGGAACAGCATAATACAGTATTTATTATAAAACTAGGAGTTAAATCGAAATTCGAGGATTTCACTAAGTTCTCATGGGACTTCCCAAAAATAACTTAGTGGATTTCATTGACGTTGTGTATTACTTACGCTAAGTAAAAAAGTAAAAAAAAGCCGCGGTGGCCGAGTGGTTTGACCTATGGCCTCTCAAGCAGAGGATCGTGGGTTCAAACCCCGGCTCGCACCTCTGAGTGTTTCAAAATTCATGTGCGGAATTACATTGGAAATTGACTTCGAGCTTTACGGCGAAGGGAAACATCGTGAGGAAACCTGCACAAACCTGCGAAGCAATTCATAGGTGTGTGTGAAGTTCCCAATCCGCACTGGGCCCGCGTGGGAACTGCGGCCCAAGCCCTCATTCTGAGAGGAGGCCTGTGCCCAGCAGTGGGACGTATGTAGGCTGAGATGAGATGAATTACTTACGCTATCTTGCGCTAGATACCTATGTCTATTAACCCTGGTGGTGGAAATTTCGAGATTTCATCCCGACTTCCACACAGGGAATATCGGGATAAAAAGTAGCCTATATGTTATTCCAGACGCACAGCTATCTACACACCATATTTCCACAATGTTAAGAGTTTCGACGTGAAAGACGGACAAACATACAACCACACACATTCACATTCATAATATTAAGTATGGATTATTTAGTAGTATATTTTTCCTCGCACCATCTGACCATCGAAATGCTAGCCATTATAATAAAAGAAGTTATGTCTTAAAAAAAGAAGTCAAGACCCCCTCGATCTGCGCCGGCGCTGTGTAACCAAATATCAGTGAAGTGGTGCGTGAAATTGCAGCGCCGGTCATTGAACTCCATTTAATTGGAATATATAAGGCATAGTAGCACGTAAAACATTAACATAGTATATGGAGATGTAGGTAGCGTATGGGTTGATTTTGCAAAATCGTCCGGACATCAGAATTTAAGTAGGAGGCTAATTTCAAAATCCATACTCATATTATAAATTGCGAAAGTGTGTGTGTTTGTATGTTTGTGTGTCTGTATGTTTGTTCGTCTTTTCTTTGGCATAGAGAAAGTCTATGGGCCCGAGAGTGACATAGGCTACTTTTTATCCCGGATAAATGCACATTACCCGAGGGAACAGCGCGCGATAACCGAATTCTATGCGGGCGAAGCCGCGGGCAAAAGCTAGTAAATATATAAATAGTAAAGAGACAACAGACAGACAGTCAAAGTAAGAGCTAATAGGCGATAAGTTCGCCTTTTTACACCTTATTTTACTGTTTTCTTGTAATTTCATGTGTTTTTGTGTACAATAAAGAGTATTACAATACAATACAAGTGATCGCTCCAAGTTTTATTTGTAAAGATAGATACGATTCTGTTGAAAGAGTATAAAAGGCCGGCAACGCACTGACTCTCCTAGTGTTGCAGGTGTCCGTCGGCGATGGCAATCGCTTAGTATCAGGCGCTCCGTTTGCTCGTTTGCCTCCTATTCCATAAAAAAAAGTTAAATGTCTCCTTTATCTTTCACCCTTCGCCTAGCGATCACGTAAAATTGCTTTGAGGTAATTTAGTCATCGTGTGCAAAAAAATATTTACAAAAATGCACACAAACTGAGTTCTGACGCGTAAGAATAAAAGATTTCTTTAGGTGATCTCTTACCGTCAGGAGACCCACTTGCTCGTTTTCCATCAAGTCGAATAAAAAAAAAGTCACAATATATGAATAAGAAAAATTCCGAAATTTCTTCGTTTTATGAAATAAAATGCGACTATCTTTGGTACAGTACAGTAACATAGTTAGAGATATGTTTATTATTATATGTATTCTGTATACAAGAATTACTTAAATAACTGTAAACCTGAAAAAAGTTTAGAACCAAGAGAAGAATCGAAAATTACACTTTAAGTACACCTACTTTAAACCAGGATGCGTTTTTTTTTAAACCCTGTTTTACTGCCCAGTCTAAAAGTTCACAAAAGCAAAATGCTAATTAAATGTCTTAGCGAGTCGGATGCATGTTATTTGAATAATTTAAAACTGGCCGTGTTTCTGTCAGTTTCGCTTTTCTTCAAATTAGAAATCAGTAAAGCCTGACCAGAAATATATGAATATTCGCCATGTTGCGGAATTTTATTGGAACTAATTTCTTACACTGGCAATAATTTTCATGATTGTCAGTGTCACTGTGGCGGTTACTTTGAACAATAAGAAAAAAATGCCCAAAACGATTAGTAGTCAACAAAGGATCATTGTAAATAATGTTTATAATAACCTACTGAAAAAAAAAACGCTTGGGAAATGAAACTATTTCACTACAAAACCTTTCCAAATTAACATCAGAGCTAACAGGTAAACGTTGTAGACAAGTCAAGATGTCATTGTTCCGACTATACTGAACTATTGCCATATAAATAAGAACAATAGCGCCCTCTTGACAATAGTCATATATTTTTTGTTTACCTAAACTTGACTTAGCAGAGGTAGATATTTCTTAGTATATTTAGGTATTATGCATTAAACTAACGTAAAATAGAAAAAAGACAAATAAAAGTCAGTTTTATAATTATCACCTTGTAGGTTTATTTACAACCAAATGAGATTCTGGTTATTATAACTTTTTTGAATAGATACCATCAGCAATTCATTTCAATTCGCCATGTCATTTGCAAATTAAACGGAATCTACGTCATTCGGCCTTTTCAGTGTTGCCACTGATAAAAAATACATTCGATTTGGTTTAGAATTCGAATTGGCAGACGAGACAAAAAAATCGGAAATCTATGTCCGTATTCTTTTATTTGGTTTCTGGACAATATAAGACTGACAAAGGCAAATGGAGGGAACAGAACGCAATTATTTTAGCCTGTTTTGTTAGACAAATTTTGGCTGGATTGTCAAGTATTGTCGCAACTCGCAGGCCAGAGGTTGTATGCCTAACGTTTCTGACGCTCGCGATCGCAATCAAATGATAGATTTCGCATACAAAAACTGTCATGTGATTTATTTTATTTTATTTATTTAGCGTGAGGTCTCCGAAATGTCAAATCTCATAGTTTTTGGGTGAGCTACGCGGGTTTATTTATAACTAATTAGAATAATTGTGTGAATATTTTGCATTACCTGAAATTAATTATGGCAATTATGCGTTACGGGGCAATGAATGTCAGTGTATTGAGACAGTTTGGTCTTTCGGAAACTTTTGTCCTCCCTTTTTTTCCGAACAAAACGGGACTAGGCGACACATGTGGTTGCTCGATATTTTTATGGTACGGTTTTAAGGTGTATTAAATATGATTTTAATCTAAACTTAGTTTTCACGCCCGTAATAACAGACTTAAAAGTCACACTTAAAAACCTCACGCAACAGTGGCGCCATCTAGAAAGACAAAAACCGATAGCCCTCATTGAGATAAACATACTTAAATAGATAAGATACATAACTAAATACTAAACACCCAAAACTCGACAACTATCGGCCCTAGAAATAGAGTCTTATCTGAACTAGCTTCTTACTGCGGCTTCGCCCGCGTGGAATTCGGTATCGCGCGCTGTTCCCTCGGGAACTGTGCATTTTCCGAGATAAAAAGTAGCCTATGTCACTCTCTGGCCCATAAAACATCTCTATGCCAAAAATCACGTCGATCCGTCGCTCCGTTGCGACGTGAAAGACGGACAATATTAGTATGGATTTATGCACGATTTGTTGTGTCAGATATTGGTGCTGATGACTGTACAACTAGTTTGTTAATGCCGCACTTCAGTTTTCTACGTTTTTCTGAAGATTCAAATGAGAAAGGAAAAGAAAACCGTTCTTTTGTTTCGAATTTCGAACATTAGCAAGCCTGTTTAAGTGTAACTGATTGAAGCTCTAACTTTTGGTATATCCAAACTCAATTGACGCAATGCACCCTCTATTAGTTTACTTTAGGCACTTTAGAGGAATCATAATTAAATGAAGGTCCATACGGGCTCAAATGGACTGACCGATTAAAACCACAACTTTAACAAAAACGCGGATAAGCCAATAAGCAATCTTAAATCAACGGTATAACGCCTTTGCTGCGGGATTAGTTTACTTGGTCGTAATTTACAAACTTTGCAATGTTAGCGGGGAAAAAAGGAACTACAATATTTACGTACGAAATGTGAGACTAGTGGCGCCGTCGCCAACAGAATGAAGTTTTTGAACTGCATTCTTAATTTAAAATGAGACGGTCCATCGCCATCACTTTGTCAGATAAATTAGGTACGTTTATATTTTGAAAAACTTAATTTGCTTTTAATAAGATGGTGTAATTTTATACCGTTTTCATTTTGATTTTCTTACTTTTGCGAAGGTAATAAATATATGCGAGGAAAAAATACGTTTATTTGCATTTTAAATGGCGGTAACAATCAGCAGCCAGAAGTAAGTACCTACTTAGAGTCGAAGAGCTCAAAGAGTTTTTTTTAATGAAGAAACGGGTAAAACTTGAATGATCGGATGGGACGAAATTAGGAAATAATGTAAAATAAAAAATCGATGGTAAAAGTTTAAATAAAGAGTACTAGAGGACTTGTAAAGACTCATATATATATATATACTGAGCGGCAAAAAATCTGGCCCTCAAATGTATGCAGTAATAGATAATTTTGTATGTAGTGGGCCATATTTTGTACTGCTAATTATTATTTTACACTAGCTTTTGAACGCGGCTTCGCCCGCGTGGAATTCGGTTATCCCGCGCTTTACCCTCGGGTACTGTGCATTTTGCGGGATAAAAAATAGCCTATGTCACTCTCTGGCCCATAAACTATCTCTATTCCAAAAATCAGGTCGATCCGTCGCCTCGCTTCTTTCTTCTTTTTATATCATTCATTCCAGGCTATATACGTGTCACTGCTGGGCACAGGCCTTCTCTCAGAATGAGAGGGCTTGGACCGTAGTTCCCACGCGGACCCAGTGCCGATTGGGAACTTGAAACGCGCCATTAAATTTTAGCTTTACGAGTCTACCTAACCTTACAGAATATGTATGTATTTAAGTTTAAGTAAGTAATTAAATACTTTTTTAAGTTACTTTATTATTAAATTACTTGCGTTTTTAATAAACAATTTGATAAATTGACATAAATTAGTTAACAGAAACATACGTATTTGTTCTCTTGTTGAAGGTTAATTTACATGAATGGACAGAAATAAAACCCAAAGTACTCAACATAGCCTAGCCGTTTTTTGCGCAAACCTGTTATTAGGGAGAGACCACATATAAAACGCACGGGAGCGAAGGAGATGCAAGACATCTTGAGCTGTAATTACTCCGCTCGTGTTGTATTACAAATAGCCTGGTCAAAGTGGATTACGTTTGTATTTAGAAGTGATAATAATTAATTTGTATGTTTTGTTAACTTATTTGTTCCTAGGATAACCTAGAACCTTAGATGAATGATTGTTCTCGCGCGTACGAGAGCAATTTCATCTAAGCCTAGAATCTTGTCACCATGACATCCTCTTCATTCAATAAGCATTGCAATAGATAAATAAAACTATTTATAATGACAAGGTTTCATCGTTGCCCAGAAATCGAATTGACAACATAGTTTTAAATCGATCCAAACTTCAGGGGGTAGCGTTTTGTCCTAGATTAAGAGGATGACATGAGAATATGTTTTTATATCCGGAATATTATTAAGTCTTATTATATATATGTGTCAGATAGGCTTAAATTGTACATTTACTTAAGGCCCCAGGACGAAAGAAATATATAATATAATATGAGATGTTAACGTGTTGTATTGAGATATGTCTATATTATATAGTTAAAGAATGAATTATTGTCAGTCTTTTCAGATTATTTGACTGGACTATAATAATAATATGTTAAAACGTGTTTACAAGTTTGAATGCGAATTTTTAAATTAAAACGAAAGATGATCTTTATACACCGACTTAGAAAAATGAGGGTTCTTGTTTCGTACCTATGAAATAATCCCTACTAATATTATATACGCAAAAGTAACTGTCCATCCGTCTGTCTGCATGTCAGCCTACTACCTCTAAAGGCTTAAACTGCTGAACCGATTTTGATGAAAATTGGTATGGATATAGTGTGAGGCCCAAGGATATAGGATGCCTTTTATCCTGGAAAATTGCAAACAAATTCTAAGCGGACCAAGTCGTGGGCAAAAGCTAGTACTTACCTCTAGTTAAGTTTCTGTATTAAACTTCCCAATTTGGCCCGTCTTAAGACCAGGATACTAAAAACACGGTGAAAAACTTGGAATATCCTCAAAGGACATATGTTCACCGAATAAATTAAAAAAAAACTTTTTCTCCGAGCGCAGCATCTGGCCGCGTATTGGGTGACCTGCCACCCGACTCGAGATAAGGACGCGGTGGAAAAGTTTTGATCCTTGATTCTTGTTGTCGGTAATTTTTTTGTTGACTTTGTGACTGTGAAGTGAAGGTATGTATGCAAGAAAAGTTTGAACAATGGTACCATAGGCCAGAGTAAAAAATCGGATTCAAAAATTTACTTACAACTAGGGTGAGTTGCTAGTTGTGGATAAAATAAAAAATCTTTAATAGCCTAAGGGCCTGTTTCACCACTTGTCGACTAACTTTAAGTGTCAGATAAAAGTAATGCCGTCTTTGTTTATTCGGATAAAACAAACAGAGACGGCATCACTGATATTCGTCACTTAAACTTAGTCGACAAGTGGTGAAACGGGCCTTAAATATACAAAGGTAATTCGAAACAAAACAAATTAAAACAATAGATGACACAACATAAAACATTAGGCAGACTATTTTCTGTCAATTTAGAAAAATACTTAGTGTCGAAAATCACCAGGTCCTCCGCTCCCTTTAATTTGTATCAGTGTCATGATGACTATTTGAATAGTTTTTACAGTTATACAAACTAACATACGAACCTTGCAAGTTAAGTAAGCTTGTAGAATAGTGTACTTACTGAAGAGTAGGGTATTTGAACGAACTCTGTCGAAAAAACCAGTTTCTTTCCGGCGTATCAATCAAACTTACCTGTAAAAGATAAAACATTTTTTTTGTGAGGAATATATTTTTATTGTGTTTACAGAATAATCAGCTTACAATTATTTATATTAAAAAAACATTGGCACGTATAAAGGTTTCGACACAATACCCCTAATAATAATAAAAACACGAATATTTTTTTCTTGTAACAACCAAAAGTCTAAAAGGTTTGAAATTTTAGGACTTCTTGAAGGTAGGTAGAGTCGTGGAGAACTAAATTGCGTTGGTTACCTTTTCATAACCAATAAGCTATAGCAATTTATTTCCAAGTATCAACTAAGTTCCGTCGCCCTATCAACCTACCGGCTCGGTTCACACACCCACCCCCACTACGCTTTTTCGAACAGGTTCCTGCGCATGTGTGCGGCAGGTTGCTGTGTGTGTATTTGGCATACGAAAGGTGGTTTTTTATGAATGAGTGTCGGAAGGTTCGAAGAAATGTACGTCATTCATTTATTTCTATGAATGCGTATAACGTATAGTAAACGGCGCAATGGAATCCAAAATCATATTACTCTCTTGCTCACTTTTTCTCAAACGAGCGTGAGGGAAATGTGATTTTAGATTTCTGTGCCGTTTACTTGGGTTTGATTATTTACTGGCTGGCTGTATAACTACAAGTAGTAAAGGAAAAAGATATATATACAGTCGCCTGCATTAATATCTGCCATAGCGGAGCGTGTAAAAATATCTGATACGTCCTACTGACTCTAGAAATAGAGGTGCAATCAGTTATTTATGCACGCTTAGCTGTGTCAAATATTGGTGCCGGTGACTGTACTGTACCTCTACTACGATACTATATACTACTTAGGCCCTAGGCTATGGTAGGGTAGGGGGTAAGTAACTATGGTCTTAAATGGATCTATTTATTTATTTGGATGACTTTAAAATTCCAAATATTACATACAGCGGGAACAGCGCGCGATAGCCGAATTCCACGCGGGCGAAGCCGCGGGCAAAAGCTAGTGTAAGAAAATTACCTAGTACCATCCACGAAGACGCGTGATTTTGTCAAAATTAGACATTAATGACATTGTAATAAGAGCCACGGCACGCGTCATCGTGAACAACTACCACCTATAGTCCTAATTAATACACCTAAGTAGAAACGAGTTTGAATTCGATATTATTTATTTTATTTATTTATTATAGTTATAGAGAACGTTTTTATTAGTACTACTAGCTTTTACACGAGGCTTTCCTCCTGCTGCTATAAAGACGATGACATTAACGCGTTCGGGAATGTCAAAAACTTTCACTAAGATACGATGATAGAGGTTCCGGATTCTTTTATATTTTAAAGGGAATCGAAACGTTTTGTACAGGCACCAGCACCAACATTTGACACAATAAAGCGCACGTCAATATCTGATAAGACTCTATTCCTCGGGCCGGCAGGACTTGTCAGATATTTTTGCGCGGTTCACTGTGGCAGATATTAAATGCAGGTACTTCTATGGATACAAGTTACCAGTTAAAACGAGATGCAATTCTCTAGTTTGGATTCTCTGTCGGTCTCACTTTTTCGCAATGCGGTCCAGTTTGGGTATCCACCGTATCCAAAGTTAGCAAAGTGTCATAAAAAATACACGAGCTTGTAAATAGTGCAAGAAAATGAAAATCGTGTGAAATCGTAAGTGTCAGATTGCAAGGTGCTGTCAACGTACTACACGCCCACTCGCCACCTACGTTGCCGTGAGGAGTTTACCTCGCCATATACAGCCACACGACCTTGTGAAACAAAACCATGTCGTACATCGAAATAATAATGTAAACAAAACCACGTGACTGGTAGTCGCTAAGGCCTTTTTTACTATATTGCCTGGCAGAAATGAGGAGATACGTAGATGAACAAGGGTAACCGACATAGCTAAGCGAATTAGCTCGTTGAAGTGGCAATGGGCAGGCCATATAGCACGGAGAACAGATGGTCTTTGGGGCCGAAAGGTTCTCGAGTGGAGACCGCGGATCGGCAAGCGCAGCGTAGGACGCCCCCACGAGACGGACGGATGACCTGGTTAAAGCCACTGGTCTATGGGGGAGGCCTATGTACAGCAAATTCATATCAAATACTCAGGTCTACTGTCCCTTGGAGCTGTGAAAAAATCAAAAGATACAGCCGTTTATGCTGCAAATTTTCGACACTCGCAAGGGAATCGAAACCTACAGGGTACTTCCCGTGAACTCAGAATCTTGAAATTTGGTACGAAGTAACGTACACGAGCACAGATAAAGGAAAAATTGCGAAGAGCATAAATTTTGAGTTACATCATATACACTTCTGATATAAATTTTGGAAATGCCCAGGGGAATATTGCAAAATCCCGGAATTTCAATTGTAACTACCAGATCGAATATTTTACGCGTGCGAAGCCGCGGGTATATTCTAGTATCTCATAAATTGAACTTTGTTACTCGTATTACCTACCTATGCAACGGAGAGTAAAAGCGTTTGTTATTTAACCGTTAGTGCTTAATTATTTTCTCATACACATAGGTTGTAAGAGAACGCTGTAAGCAACGTGTCAAATGACAGTTGACAGTTGAACATTACCAGCTCACATCCGGTTGATAACCCCAGGGATCAGATATCAATTAGCTATTCATTGTTATCAGAATAATATAACATATCAAATACCTTGGCAATTACAGCGAGCTGGTGTCGGAGCCGAAAGAGAGATGGATTACAGAATACACCATCATCAATGTACAAATTGTGTGTTTTGAGATAAGCTTGTATATCTTTGGTGTTTCCATTGATACTGAGAAAACAACTACTGTAACAGATAAAAGAACTATTCAGCTAACATCAATACCAATTATTAACCTATGTACTAGGGTCGTGGGTTCAAACCCCGGCTCGCACCTCTGAGTTTTTCGAAATTCATGTGCGGAGTTACATTTGAAATTTACCACGAGCTTTGCGGTGAAGGAAAACATCGTGAGGAAACTGCACAAACCTGCGAAGCAATTCAATGGTGTGTGTGAAGTTCCCAATCCGCACTGGGCCCGCGTGGGAACTATGGCCCAAGCCCTCTCATTCTGAGGGGAGGCCTGTGCCCTGCAGTGGGACGTATATAGGCTGGAATGATGATGATGAACCTATGTACTAATCATTTTAATGGTTATCTAGTCGTTTTTGTAAAGTCCTGACTGTTGGTCAATTCACCCCATACTCGGGGTAGGTTGACCTCGCTGGTATTACGCCAATGGAAAGCGGATTAATATATACAAACTCAATCTCACAACATTTATTGACATAAAAAATACACTACACATCACAACAAAAAGACAGTAAAATCAGTGCAGTAAAACTATAAATAGGAGAAGAGAGAAGTATTAGAGACGTTGCGCTGTAGTGTGATGGCCAAAAGGACTCAGCTCAGCCACGCTCAGCAGTGCCGTAGCCCTGTAACCAGCGCTGCAGCGCTGGTTTTCAGCTGAACCAGGGTTCATTAGATAGATGCAAGCAAAATTCATAGAAGTGCTAGAATTGTCATATTTGGCATTGACGTCAATCGTTTTTTTTCGCATTTTACGATCCCTGATATTATCTATCACGATTGTTTCTACTTGTTCGGAGCGATCCGTTTTGTGGACAAGCACGCACACTCTAATACTGATGTTATCTGGTATGCTTCTGTCAATTTTCACATAACCCAACAGTATCGAAATATCCACACAAAAACGGTTGGTCAATGAAACCAGTCCGAACATTAAAAGAATATTTTTATGACACTGGCAGCATACGTTTCCCTGAAACCGGTATGAAAATAGCGGTTGATAACGATTCTAAATTTAAATTAACATGTAATTAATACGTGATTTGAATGCCAGAACTGGAGGATAATAATGCCCGTATCTTGATAATTTTGCAGCGCCATGGCCAAACGGGCGGTTGGAAGTGAAACTAATTATTTGATTTTTATAAAAAATATTTTTGACACTTTTTTTGGGTGATAAATTTTAACTTGTTCTCATTTTGAATCAGTAGCGTGGAAAGAAGAAGTAAATTCGGTACTATTTATTACACATGCCTAGTTTCGATCCCAGAAAAAGATTTTATAAGATTTGTACCTATTTACCAGACTCTTAAATGATAAAAAATTAAAAAACAAAAATTATCAGAATAGTACAAATCCGCTTATCTACTTTACGTAAATACCGCGTATTTACACTGGGTACGTGTTGTTTTACGGGGGACGCTTTAAACCTCATATTAGTTTTATTTCATCGAATTTGGAGTAAAATAGGAAATTAAGTAGCTGTATTTATTACTTAACGTAAAATTAGCCACACGCGGGTTTGCACAATTTTTTTTATTCGACTGGATTGCAAACGAGCAGGTCCTGATGGTAAGAGATCACCACCGCCCATAAACATCTGCAACACCAGGGGTATTGCACAATTTCCATCAAAAACGAAAAACTTTGGAGTTACGAGCGAAATTTACCGTTTCACGTACTAGACTTCGCACACGCATAAATCATTAGACCTAGCAATTGAATAGAAGTTCCAGAATTACCTACGCAAAATTTTCAAAAACAACGCCGTAAATTTTGCATAATAAACACACATTTTCATATCTCTAATGCTACTGGTTGTAAAACGCATTGAGGTTAAGAAAAGATTTATATCTAGTTGCTAAGTTTTCTAATTTTGCATTTTTTTCCCTACCTTTTACAAAGCATTAAAAAACTTTAAAAACTAATGAAATTGGTAAAGAGGTTCCCAAGTTACTGCGTGGCCAAGGGAAACTGATTCAACTTTATACCTATAGATTTGTTAATAAATGTACCAATGACCAATGAGGGCTATCGCGTATGAATTCGCCACTAGAGGCGCTAGTGTAGCGTGAGGTCTCCGAAATGTCAAATCTCATAGTTTTTGGGTGAGCTACGCGGGTTTATTTTTAATTAGAATAATTTTGTGAATATTTTGCAGTATCTGAAATTAATTATATGGCAAATATGCGTTCCGGGGCAATGAATGTCTGTGTTTTGAGACAGTTTAGTCTTTCGGAAACCTTTGTCCTCCCTTTTTTCCGAACAAAACGGGGACTATGCAACACTGTGGCATGCTCGATATTTTTATGGTACGGTTTTAAGGTGCATTAAATATGATTTTAATCTAAACTTTGTTTTCACGTCCGTAATAACAGACTTTGAAAGCCATACTTAAAAACCTCACGCAACAGTGCGCCATCTAGTGAGACATAAAACGATAGCCCTCATTGAAACATAAATCATAAACAATTCTTTTTAAAGATAAGACCCCCGATGCTTTAGAGCTTCTCACTATCATAAGTTATTCCATTAATCCCTATAGGATAGGATATACCTACGGCGCCACCTCATTAATTAAATATCAACGGGAAACATATTAAATTTAATGAACCAGCCGTGCCACTTTGATTGCCCGCTGGTGACGTTTTTCGAGCGATAGCAGAATAGTTTTATCTTCAATTTACATAACTGTGGAGAGAAAATACTAATACGAAATAAAAAATAATCTATGTTAATAGTATAAAAAACTTTAAAGTTCCATCTTCAAACCCTGGACATCATTCTTGGTAAGTTAAGTACTTAAAGACTGAAGGTCCTTACTCTTTCAAAAGTATCACATTAAATACTTAAAAGAAAATGCTTGCAAAAGGACGTTCTTTGCAAAGGTCGGGTATGTGAGCTATGTCCCTACATACAAGCTTAACATCACAGCCCATAAATCACTGTAGCCGAAAACGGCTAGGTATAATTATTATTATTATTTAAAGAAAAAACTTTTCTTTTAATTTCCTTACAACGCGTTGAATACGTTTGATCTTAATATACATGGGATGCCAAAGACTGACTGCCCAAATTTTATTATTTTCAATATTGCAGAGGGTGAGAGATAGAGAGAGATTTATTTACACATATTTGACACACAGGGTAAACACACTCAGAAGGAAAACATTTTGAAACAACATCGAATGGTTTAAATATATTTCGACTCTCGAATCGAACTTCAAAATACCATACGCATAAATAAAAGCGAAAACATGAGTTATGAAGCAAAGCGAACTCAATCCTACCTAGCTAATCAATTACGTACTGGATGAATAGAACACACTTCTCTGTCTTAATAAAAAAAAATAGTTTTAATCATAAAACTGGCCAGTGTCTCCAATGACCCGTTTAGTAAGTACGAGTACTGGGTACCGTTCCTGCAAAAACCTGGGACAACCGTACGGCCTTACTGGGCGGTACCGGTACAACAGTTAGGAACTGTAAACTAGCTCCTAGAAAGGACAGGGTTAATAGTTAATAATAATTAGTTTAATAACAAATATATTCGAGGGAGATTTTATCCAACACTCCCGGATACATAAAGCCAGCTTGCAAGCATTTTCACTTTAAACTCAGCTGAAATTAGGCTGGAATCTTAAGCTCAAGTTGGAATGGAATTGTCAGCGTTCAGTATTTCCACGGCTATCTTCTCTTCTTTTCATATTTAGTAATTCAATGGTCGTGGCAGGATTCTTGAAAAAAAAATGTTTTTTTAACGACGAGTAGAATAGAATAGGTGGGTAGTTTTTACTTTTTATGTAGTTTAAGGCCAAGATAACTTCTTCCTTTTCATTCCCAAATTATACCTACATATTAATAACTGCATGCTCATTGTGATATTGATTTATTCGGATTGTATGGACCCAAAAGGGCATTTTTATTTTCATTATGCGTTATCAAAAAAACTCCAAAAAACTACCAAGTGAAACTGAAACAAAACACAATCCAGCCTCAAACATTTATTATCTACGTTTCGTCGAATTAAAAACAAACACCGCATTCGTATTGGTAACGCATCGCCGTTCAAATTTCGAACACGTGTAATGTGTGCGTAATCACATCAACACGTTGCGTCGGTGTGCGTCAGGACGCGGTTCGATTTTCAAAACATGCCACATTGAGACATTGTTATACATCGGAGTCGTGTGACAATGTTATAACTGCGAATAGACAGTATTGCTTTTGCTAGACATTGCAAATCTTTTATGTGAACGCGTAAAATTTGGTTTACTAATGATTCGGCGAAAATTATTTAGCAAATTATTAGCTCCCAAACTATTTATCCCATATTTTTATTTAGGCGAAATGTTATTTCCCAACTCAACATTTCGCACTGATATCATTTCCCAACTAATCATTTGATAAATTATTATTATACAAATTATTATCTGGGATTTTTTAAGATGTCTTTTATATTTTGGTCAATTGTATTGATTGGCATACCTTAACTTAGCAACATATTGAATGGCTTACAACCTATTTTCCTAGTGGCAGTTATTTGGGCTGCTATAAAAAAAAACCTAACATCGAAGGCTAAGGCGGGAGCTACGCTCCGCTTCGCTCCCGCCTTAGCCTTCTGAACCTAAACTATCCAAGTCGCTTCTGCTCCGAGCCGTCTTGCTCGCTCGCTTCGCTCGCTCGCACAAATTTTGAAGTAAAACTTTGCAGTATAAAAATTGGCCAAATGTTATTTAACAATTTGTTATTCGCCTAAGCCAATCATTAGCTACACAATTATTTGCCACATAAAAGTGTGATGAAGTAAAATTTTGCAATATAAAATTGTTGCGTAATAAGAAAAATGCGGAGTAAAGTTATGCCAACGAATTGTTTGCCAAATGAATCCTTGGCGAAAGATTGGTTGCTAAGTGAAATTTGGCGAAACATATTTCGCCGAAAAGGCAGTACACCGTAAAATTTGCCACGTTCAAAGATTCATTAATTGTTTAAGGAATAAGCTTTTTTTTAAATGATACACCTCACACACCTGAACATAAATAAGGACGAAAGTGACCATGGAATGAAAGAAAGACGAAGCAATCACTCGAGCAAGTGACCGTTTATTCCAGTGAACCGTCTGATATTACCTACTTTTATTTAGCCGTTCACTAATTATCTGAGAGGCGATTTTGTACATTTTTCGATTTTTTTGTTTATTCTGTTAGTAAGCTATAAAGGGGTATTTTACATATTTAATACGTTTATACTACCAGTGTATTCTGTAATACCGTCATTTCCAATTATAACACGCTGCAAGGAACATTAGTTTTTTTTAAACAAAAAACTGTAAACCCTAATAAAAATAGTACATAAATTGAAAAGATAAAAGCTACATTACACATCCTTTTTACATGGATATAATCGGAACCCGATAAAAGTAAACCTCATAGAGATGTATTGTATGTACCAGGTACCTATAAAAGGTTTCTATTTGGCGCGACTCCTTCCCCGCCCTTCACGTGAGATCTCACTAACAGGACCCTGAAAATGCGTCTGCAGAACATATTTTAAATAAATAATTCTATTCTATAATTCTCACTTAGGTAGTAGAGCTTCTCAATTCTGAAGAAATGTTACACCGACATTTTGTCTTAGCTCTATCCTACTTATGCTGTTATACTCGTACCTATTTGTAAAGTATACTCGTATTTAGTAGGTTCCTAAAAAATCAGTTTCCTAATCACCTTTACAAAGAACCATTATCTCCATTATCTTCAAGGAATTAAGAATATCAGGGCTATATTTTTATAGATCTACAGATTTTTTTTAATTTTATTTCTACTACAACGTCTACAACGCACAACACCGAGTAAGGAATCGATTTAAGTCATATTACTTATTTACTACGTAATTTATCAATCGTACTACATTCCATTTCCTTAGACTCCCATCCCGTCATCTCAGCCTTTTCAAAATGAAGCTAGCAAAAAATGTCGCAGCTCTCCATCACGCTCCCACCCGCTAAAAGCACCGCAAGTGATCTCCCTTCTTCCTCTGCACCGTTACAATAGGTGGAATGTGTACAAAAACGGGCTGTCTGTTTCGAACGCTTCCCTTTTGAAAATGGAACTAGCGCGTTCACATAATGAACGACTTTTTTCTCAATTCAAATTTTGTACTAAAAATCAATCTACATCTCGGACCATGGGCACTTTTCGGCCAGCATGAAAAAACGGTTACTATCGGGTCTGTGAAATTGATGCGTGTTTTGTTTTGTTAGGTTTGACGTTGAGTTTATTAATTTAAATACAATAAATTGAGAATCTTTCTTTAGATTACATGGGTTTCGTTAGATTACATACCTATATGATGGGTCACGTACAGCATGACCCATTTATTTTCTAGGAACAAGCTTAGAAATAAGGCACTTCATAGAAAGGATTTTAATGCTTTCTATCATAAACTTAAGAAAAGTGGCCAGCTACTTGCGTATTTCACTATCATTATTAAAGGTTCAAATTCTTAGGATATTTGTAGACCGCATTTGACCCGTTTTGATTGTTTTGCAACTTGAAACGTAACTTACACGACGCTACAGTGTTTTCGAAGAACAACGAAGACATCAACATACTATAGGTATGGAAACCGAAACCAAAATACTTTAGAATCACGCTCCATTCACTCAAGAGACGGGTCGGGCGAATGAATGGGTTTGGAGAACAGCTCGTGGACAGTGGTTCTGAGAATATATGAAGCGATGACCGACACCTTGTTATTACCGTGAGACATTACTACTATAACAAATAGCTATCAACAATCATCGTGTTTCACTTGGGTTATACTTAAGAATACGGCTGCCCATGGTGATCTAAGCGGTGTGCTGTGTGAGAAAGAGTTGAGAGTGGTTTAGAAATATCTACGTGACTATATCTACGGACCATTCTCACGTTATCCTAACTACTATCCTAATAAAATGCAAAAGTATGTGAGTACAGATCGAGTCACAAGAGCTGGCACGAATGGATTTAAATTTAATGACTGAATGAAAGTTATTTGTATGTTACCTAAGTATTTAAACACATTTCCCGCAAACGTAAAATTTTTATTTGTGTTAGTGTAAAGATTACGATGAAATAACTTAGCTTTGCTTCATGTGCTCTGTGAATTGTGAACTTAACCCATTTTTCTACAGGGCTGCTACGAAATACGAAAATCGATGTATCGTATCGTCCGGTCCCTCTGACTCTTATACTATTTAATACGAGAGCGAGAGGGACGGTACGATACGAAATTCGACTTTCGAACTTCGGAGTAGGCCCTCTAATTCGGAACGTCAACTTTACTAATGCTAGAAAGATGGGGTGGGAAGGGGGAAACTTTTTTCCACTGTGACAGCACAAAACACAGCACAGCACGATGTTGTTTAATAACATTATTTACAGTGTCGCCTGAGCACCGGTGTCAAGTTGCGATCGCAAGTATCGCTGATCATGTCGTTTGCGTCGGGAGAGGGTTCTCATAGACTTAGAGCCACATCATTATCATCATCATCATCGGCCTATTTTAGTCCACTGCTGGACATAGGCCTCTCCAGTTGCACGCCACTGAGCACGATCCTCGGCCAGTCTCATCCAGTTATTGCCAGCTAACCTGCGAAGATCATCGCTCCACCTAGTCTGAGGGCGTCCTACGCCACGCTTGCCGATTCGCGGTCTCCACTCAAGAACTCGTTTGCCCCAGCGGTTATCGGTTCTTCGACTGATATGGCCGGCCCACTGCCACTGCTAAGAGCCACACTAGCAACTATATAAACATTCCGACATCTCCCTAAAAGTCCTAACTTTTCTTGTAAGAGAGATTTGTCGTAGCTTAATCGCACTTAGGTTTAAATTTAAGCAGAAAAATAATTAGGATCGTTTTAGCTGTAATAATATCCTATTTTAAATTGTTTTGAAAGAAATATTATTGGTTTTGTTGATTATTTCCAATTTAATTCAGCAAAAACTTTGTTATAAATGTAAAAACCCCGACACTTGCCAAGTCCAGCCGCAATCCTGGCAAAGGGTTAAAAATCCTGACATGTCAGGACAAGTCCTGACGTATGCCATCCCTATCAGCGGTGTCATTTTGGGCGTCAGTGTCTTAGGTATACTTAATGTTAATACCTAGTTGGTGTTTACTGGCGAAAGTTAACGCGACCAAGATTATGTCAAGAATATAGCGACTGTAAAGTCTGTTAGTTTATAACAAAAATTTGGACACGCATTTTTTCTTTTGTCAACCAAACAAAAATGTCAAAGATGAGGCGTGTCAAAGTGCGAGAGTGGGGCCAGTGACGTCACGCCGTGCTAAAAAGCGTCGCAAAGCGTGATACCACGCGTAGCTTTAACTGGCCACATCTTAATAATTTTTAGGGTTCCGTAGTCAACTAGGAACCCTTATAGTTTTGCCATGTCTGGCCGTCTGTGTATCTGTCTGTCTGTCTGTCCGCGGCTAAGCTCAGAGACTGTTAGTATGAGAAAGCTGTAATTTGGCATGAATATATATACATATCACTGATAATATCAGTCACGCCGACAAAGTGGTAAAATAAATGAAAAAAATATAATTTAGACGATTTTTTTTACTTTAAAGTGCAAATTTTCATTAAAATCGGGCGTCCCCCCCCCCCTCTAAAATCTAAACTATTGGGTGGAAAAAATTGAAAAAATCAGGATGGCAGTAAGTAGGTATGTACCAAATTTACAAGGAAATTTATAACGGCTAACTGCTTGAGAATTATTAGTTGTTTAAGAGTAAATAGCAGCCTAAGGTACAAAATATACCTAAACTTGGAAGATTCAGTACACAATACGAAATCTGCAGGTTTTTGATTACTTGATTTTTTCGTATTGGCTACGGGACCTTATCGTGGGCGTGTGGTTTTTTGATTAATTGACTAAAGAAAAAATACGTGTTTTATATTTTCTAATAATTTAACTGACGCAGTAATTAGATATTTTTAGGATACTAGCCTATTCAGGAGTTGTCAAATACAAGGGCAATGACGTGTTGTAGTTATGGTTTTTAGCGCTAGATGGCACTAACTACGCTTGACAGTGCAGCAGGCCGCCGCTAGATGTCGCCGCGTTACCTCGTGACAGCGGCCAGAGGTCACACTTTCACTGCGTCCGCGCAAGCGATTGTTACCGAATTCTATGATAATTAGTATTATCAACACGAAGGCTTGTAATAAGGAAGTTTATGTGAAATGCCTTCACTATTGAAGATGCAAGCTGATGTCAAATATGTTTCATAGTTTACAAAATTATCTATTCATGCAGGCTTACATAGTTAATAGTGTGTAGTACCTACATCCTACTAAATAATATTTAATGTAAAAGTTTGTGAAGATGTTTGGATGCTTGTTACTCAATCACGTCTAAACCGCTGAACCGATTTAGATGAAATTCGGTATGCAGATAGTTCGAGTCCCCGGCAAGGTCATAGGATTGTTTTAATCCCGGAAAATTGCATAGTTCCCGCGGGCAAAACTACGTGGACGGAATCGCAGGCAATAGTGATAAACACGGCTAGTAAATAGATAAATATCATGGGAAAATTGACAGCAACCAATTCGGAACAAACATTCGTATTATTCATATAAATACCTGCCCCGACGGGAATCGAATCCGGGACCTCAAGCTTTACAGTCAGGTTCTCTAACCACTTGGCTATCCGGTCGTCAAATCCGGTCGAAAAGTGTTTTATCTCCTTCTTTCTTCATTACGTTTCCGTTACGCCGACCCGTATCCCCACGCACATACGTGATTGTGATTGCGAGTCATTAACTGTCATTAAACTTGAACGTAACGCCGATCGATACCAACGGGACGTGTGGGAGTCTAAAGACAATCAAAATGAAAATCGGTGAAAAACGCCATGTGAACTAAGGCGGTAACGGGCGTTGCAACTGTTTTGATAGTTATATTAAATAACCGGTTATGACCCTGTTAAAGCTGTTAACGACGAGTGGCTGCTTCCAGAGGCGTCTTTACCTGGCTGAACATTCGGACGTTAGTACCGCCGTCATTGTTCTCAACACTTTTTTTATCAGGTTTCTTAAGCAAAAAGGTACAACAAACATTAACATCCGACACATATTGATGAACACATGTTGACACATGTTGATATTTATTGTACCTATTTCTTGAAATCTGATAAAAAAGTGATGAGAACAATGACGGCGGTACAAACGGCCGAATATTCACCCACCTATAGTGCACTTTAGTGCAGGCTGTGCGTTGCACACGAGCGCAGGGGTGCTAGGGGCGCCGGCCACGGCACTTTGTACCTATTCCAATTTGATCAAGCGCTTCCTAGATGGCGCTAAAGTAATAATTGCACACGGGCACTACATGGGCTAAAGACGCCGCTGGCTGCTTCTGTTAAGTACGTTGACGCGGTTTGCACGCAGCGGGTGGACGCCTATTGAAGAATACTATGAGCAGCGCTAACTAACTCCACCGTGCGACGGATTTTACCCGCGCCAGCTAGCGTAGGCTCTAAAGCTCAAACTCTAAAGCTTTGGTTTCCTAGGGTCAGCGGTGTCGTCATGTAGCGGCCGTGATAGGGCGGTGAATAACGTCAGTAGAACGTTGTCTATGTGGCCGGAATGTCGCGGTTTCCTAGAGGTAATAATTTGTTTACATGGATAACGTTCTGCAGGGCTACTACGAAACTCGAAGTTCGTATGTCGTTCGGTCACTCTTACACCATTTAATAAGAGAGCGAGAGGGACGGTACGATACGAACTTCGTCTTTCGAGTTTCGAGTAGCCCTGCTGGTGACGTCATTCGCCGCTTTGTTGCGGCCACTGCGTGACGGCACTGCTAATCATAGGAAACCCGGGCTTAAGGGTCTGTTGTAGAGCTTTGTGTCAAAGCATCACTTAATATGGAACCAGCTAAATCTGGACCACACCATGACTTCAGGGCCGGAAAAACCATGTCGGGGCCCCTAGATAAATCAATTCTCGGGGGCCAACTTCTCACTCAGCCGTCTGAAGATGATCAGCCTTTTCTAGTCCAAGTTAAATTCCTATTGTCATTGCGATAAGTTATGAAGTGAAATTTTCACGCTATGAAACATTTTCTACTCTTACTGTGCGCGTGAAGCCTAGGCCTTACTTCCCCTAACCTACTACCTACCTTCTTACCTACTTCGTCTAAAAGTTATTCTGTGCAACCTTTTTGCAGAAAAAGTCGTACCTACCTAGTGACATCTTGTTGCTCCACAAAAGCTTGATAACTTGTCTACCATTACTTGCCGCAGTCCTTTGCCTCAAATGCCTAAAAATTATTTTAATTATAGGTAGGGGGTAAACCAAAGAGCCATTGTTCTCTTCAGGATCAAGACAAGACTATCTAACGAAAAAAAAACGTAACCATAAAAATTTTCATTTTAATACAAGCTTTTTTTGCTGACTGTACTTTTCGTTCACTGTACTTGGTGACATTGCTCCCCAAACTACATTTGCATACCAAATTTCAAGTCGATGCTATTAACCGTTAAAGAGTTCCGTCCTGCCGAAACGATCCTGGCTGGACTAACAGTATGTCTCTACTAGATTATTGTATTGTCACTCGATTTACATAAGTATTCAAAATTTCAAGTCAATTTGATTACAGAAAGATAGACAGACAGACGGACAGGTGAATGAAACTAAATAAAAAGCTTGTAAAAATCGTTCATCTCTTTAAAATCTTTGCCAATCCAGCCAGTTGAAGTTCAAACGTGAACTCCCCTTTGTATGGGAATCAGCGCTTTATGTTAATTAAGATTTACATAGACTTTCTTTGAATACACAAACGCGTCGCTAAAACGTATGGGTAATTTAAATTTAAAATATGTACTGTACTAGGGAAATAGGTAGGTGATGAAGTCATTGCTACAAGTACTGATTGTATGTAGATACTTATTTGACAAAGAAACCTCTTGTTATTATCGATTTAGATATGCGTCTCCCATTGAACTACCTACATTTTGGTACCATTTAACAGCTTAGTGTACATAAATACCTATATCCTCTTGAGTCCTAACTTTTTTATTTTGGATATTACTTTATTATATTTACTTATTTCAACATTCTTTAAATTCCTTATTTATTGAACAATTTGTGATTTATAAAGAACATTCGGCGTTATTCTTAGTGCTAATTTGTCCTTTATACAGTACGCGAGGACTCACGAAGATAAACAATTTAACAGCGGAGTAAGAGGGGCGGAAAGCTACGAACTTCGAATTTCGAAGTAACCCTAAGTCTCCTTCTAAACGGGTCTTAAACTCACTTTTAAAATATTCAAACTACTCTCACAATTCTACCTCAAGGGTCTTTCCTCAATAAGGTCCCTTAACAACCATTTACGTACGTCTCCTTAGATAGCAATACCATCTAAATGCAACCTATAAAAGGCCGGTGGACCTCATTATAGTATTCGTACAGCGTTTGATACAAGTACAAGCGATCGTGTACGCGTTTAGAATTCTTTACTTCAAATATCAAACCACCAAGCAACCTTAGAGCTCAGCCATAACGTTCAGATTTCTCAAAGAACTATTTGATTATATTCGCGAGGGAATCATCCAACCATAGTAAAGGACAGCGAAATGTCAGACAATCTAAAAGCAACGTCATACGAGTAAGTAGGTTTGTGTAAAAAATATCGATATTTTTTCAGTAAATAATCGAAATAATAGTGTTGATTCAAACTTCAAACTTCTTAATTTGCACAGAGTATTTTTAATTTAGGTATAATAGAATTTTTCAATTTGCAAATATAGATATTATATATTATTTCTGAATATCAAAATCGCATTAAAATGGAAAATTTTCATGGGCTTTTTGTACTACTTGTAAATGAATTTTATTTGTATTTTAATTGTGATATCCGTTTTAGTGGGTTAAATTTTAAATTTATGCTTATTTGTAAATTAAATTGTAACTGATTTAATAATAAAACTACCAATTTAGGTAATCGCGCTTCGGGGTAAAAATATCGATAATGAATAATTTCAGCCAAAAAATACTACTTATAGGTACTGAAAATTATTTAAATAATTAGCTTTAGATTATGTTAAGAATAATTTTAACAAAATTACACCTAATAATGATATTACCAATAAATGGGTACCTATGAGTATGATATAATCGATGTTTATTGCTCTGCATAAATCGATGTTTTTGAAAACCTATCGTTCGATACATCGATACGTATAACTTTTTCATTTACCCATCCCTAGTTATGTTTTTCGCCAATGGATTCATTTTGTTGTGCTATCTAGAGTTTAAACTGTTGAGGTAGAATTACGCAGACTGGCAGTCTCGCTGTAATTTGCATAGCAAGCGTGAGCCGCATGTCGTATTGAGTATTGATACTTTGCGTTCTCGTCCAACGGCATTCCCTTACTGCTGTATAATTTTAAATGGAATGGATTCTGTTTAACCTCGTCGTAAAATGCTACAGATCTATAATGAACCAAAGTGTTCGAATTTGCTTAGAACACTTATTAAATTTATTTTGGATGGAAAAAAGTTTTCAATGCGTTTGTGGCGTTGACGTTGAATATTATAATTATTATTTTAAGGGTTCTGTAGTCAACTAGGAACCCTTATAGTTTCGCTATGTCTGTCCGTCTGTCTGTCCGCGGGTAAGCTCAGAGACCGTTAGTACTAGAAAGCTGTAATTTGACATGAACATATATATCAGTCACGCCGACAAAGTGGTACAAAAAAGGTCAATAAAAATATTTAAGGTACCTCCCTATATGTAAAGTGGGGGTGATTTTTTTTTCTCGACTAACCTTTTATTATGGAGAATCGTTGGAATCGTTTTAAAACCATTGAGGGGTTGCTAAGATAACTTTTCTATTCAGTGATCTGTTTGCGAAATATTCAACTTTAAAGTGAAAATTTTCATTGAAATCGAGCGTGTCCCCCCCCCCTCTAAAATCTAAACTGTTGGGTGTAAATATTTGAAAAAATTCAGAATGGTAGTAAGTATATAAAATTTACAAGTAAAATTATAGCGGCTAAGATTGCTTGAGAATTATTAGTAGTTTAAGGGGCTGTTTCACCATCCATTGATTAGCGTTAACCGACGGTTAAATGTGATGCCGTCTCCTCGAACAAAACAAATAGAGACGGCATCACACTTAACCGCCAGTTAACACTAATCAATGGATGGTGAAACAGCCCCTAAGAGTAAATAGCAGCCTAAGGTATAAAATATACTTACCTAAACTTGGAAGATTCAGTACACAATACAACACAATACGAATTTAGAATTTAGAAAAATATTATTTGATTTTTTCGTAATGGCTACGGAACCCTATCCTGGGCGTGCACGACACGCTCTTGGCCGGTTTTTTTTAACTTCTAAGACACTAATAGCCTAACCCTTAAATTGAGAGTGTGAACACAATTCAAGTCTACCTTTTTGTAGATGATAGATGTTTTTATTGTAGATTTTTTGGACTAAGTACTAGATAAGTATATGAACTTTTTCTATTTTGTGAATCTAAGGTTTAGATAATAGTTTGAACAGTAAATGATTAAAAAAACGGTCAAACTTAAACTTGATATTGAACTTGACAGATGGCATTTACAACTTTCCTAATGGCTGTTACAGCTTGTCTGGTGGTGGTGGCTTTTACAACTTTTCTGATGGCTATGCTGTTACAGCTTTTCTAATTATTTTTAAAGCTTTTCTGATGACTTTTACAGATTTTCTGATGGTGTTTATAGCTTTTATGATGGCTTTTACGGCATTTTTGGCGGATTTTACAGCTTGAGTCATGAAGGTAGGTAACTAGTGTCCTAGTGTTCACTTGGGAATCCTTTTTTTAATCAACAACTTTACCTCGACTGCAACAGTGGCGCTGTCGTCGCACACCGCACAGACAATGTATACGCCAACACGCTTAGTTTTCTAACCGTGTCCACTCCATTAACTTTGTAAGAACATTACAACTTATTTACTCTTAATTTGTATATGAAAACGGATGGCTTTATTGAATGTTTAGTTTAATTATAGACCTTTCACAACATACCGGTCGTCGTCCGGTGGCGGATGTATGACCGCTCGAGAAAGCTGTCCAGTGTGCGCGTCCCCTTACCGGAGTACATAGTTGACCAATTATAATTATTATCCTACTATTTTCCTATTAATATTATGAATGCAAAAGTTTTCTGAGCGTGTGCGTGTGTGTGTGTTTGTTATTCCTTCACGCTAGAGTCTAACCGGCGTGTCATGGCAACGGTTTGTCTATAGCATCTTCAGGGCCCGGTTTTGAAGTAAAATGGCCATCGCTATCCATTTCTACTAAACTTGAGTTTATTAAATAAGGCTTTTTCTGGCACGCTACATATCGCAGCAAAGACAAAGCTTATTAAATCTGTCATCTCCCAGGATAACAGGATCGAAGGATTTTGGGCACAAATTTGTGCCTCTGGGAGAGGACAGGTTAAATTACGTACTCAGTATATAAGTCACTGTTTCTCAGCGGTCCGGATCCGGACCTGTCTATAGTGTGGAGTGTAGCGAAAGTCCCGATTGTTCTGCCACCGGTGCAGGAAGGAAGTTCCATCCTGCAGCTTCCTTGCATCTGGTCGGGCCAATGGACTATAAGCCGTTTGATCGGCGACAGCGCACGTCGCCTTACAAAATGACTTTTGTGTCTTTGTAGCAGTCAAAGGGTTAACTGACCATTGAGAACGGAACTGACTGTCTACCTATGGTCTAAAGGGGTGCATTGCGTGAACTTTGCTTTGCATCGAGTACAGTCACCAGCACCAATATCTGACACAACAAGCGTACATAAATATCTGATACGACTCTATTTCTAGGGCCGGAAGGAAGTATCAGATATTATTGCACGCTCCGCTGTGGCAGATATTAATGCTGGTGACTGTACCCAATGCTATCCTACAAATCTTACTAGTATGAATTATAGCCTCGTAATGCTCGATATATTTTTGGACGCTTCTGGCACCTATATATCGGCCCAGAACTTTTAATTTTCCTTATTTTAGAACCCCGAGCCGATATTTTATTAATGTACCTACTTACACGTTCACTTGGACTGGAAAGAGTACAACTTGTAGTCCTAAAAATACAAGATGTAAAGACTAAAAATAAAAAATTAAAAAATACGTCCTATAAAGACGTTAAATTTTACGAGGATAAATGCGAAAGTTATGTTTGTAGGTTCTTCACGCTAAAACGGCTAAACGGATTTGGATGATATTTGGTGTATATATGAAGATTCGGAGTAGCACATAGGCTACTTTTCGTTCCGAGATTCCCATGGGAAACGGTTTAAATCTCCAAATTTCAACCGTTCATAAAGTGAGATTTGGCAAAATTATTACATGTGCTACGTTAATGAAAACCACGATGTTGTTTTTGGAAATTCTCTTAAGAATTTAGTAAAATACTCTCCTACCATACCAACAGTGCCGGTTTTAGCACTTCCAGCGCCTTGGGCGAGATTTCCACGGCGCCCCCAACTTTTGAGAACTCCCTAGAAGGTATAGGCTTCTGGCGCCTCTTTAAGACCGGGGCCCGCATGGGGCCCGGGTGGTCGCCCCACCGTGCCCTACCCTAACGCCGCTACTGCCTGCCACAAAAATTACAAGCGCTACAAATTAACATAATTATTAACTTTCTTATAAAAAAAACGTGTTAAAATACTGTAGATTTGTAGCACTTGTATCATTTGTGGTATAAAGGCCAGACACGTGCAAAGCTATGGGAAAAGTCTAGTATTATAATAATTACCATATCCTGGACTCTGGTCTGCTCTGTGGGTACGAATAACGGCTTACGGGGCTTGATACATTAAGATACAGTAAACAGTACGAAAGTATAACCCAAAATCATAATACTTTCTTGCTCACATTTGTATCAAACGAGCGGGAGGGAAATATGATTTAAAGTTCTACTTGATGCGTCACTATGAGCTGGTATACCCTTTCGTTTTCTCGTTTACGTTTGCAGACTTAAACCTCTCATATTTGTTTTTTGTATGACATTTTCTGACCGAAAACTCATTGTCCCATACATTCGTTTTCGGTCCCACGGGAAGTAAATTTAAAAAACTCGATGTCATAATGATGACCATAACTTTCGGGGCGACACCAAATCGGGACAGCAATTGCTGGCTGAAAGGATCTGTTCATGACCAGAAATAAAAAACAGCTTATGGTTTTTAAAGAAATAATATGCCATAACATACTAAATGTTGTATGTATGACATTTCCTTTGTCTGATGGCAAGTGACGGATGACATTTAATTTTCTTTGGCAAATCCCTAGAGAGGTGAATAATAATAGAAAAAAAAATACTACCTAGCTAGTGCTGAAGCATGGTGTTAATAAAGAGCCAGGTCAGAAAGAAACTCACCTTGTGCTTTTTAGACGTTTTTTCCCACTCTACATATACCAAGTCTAATGCAAATGACAAAGTTTTTCTGATATTGACGTAGAGTAACTTTCTACTTAATTAATTACTATTTTTTCTATATTCTCAATAATACAAAGTTATCAAAATCAAGCGGTCAAATTTAAACCTACAAAAATCACGTACTGCTCTACTTCTCCCAAAACAAAACAGCGCCACTTGCACCAGCAAAACAAACTTTGCATAAAAACCGTGAAAACATTTCGCGCGCCACAGTTCTTCGTGCATCGACATACAGTTAATTTTCCTTTGATTTACGGTACACATTCTCGTAGTAAGTTGCCAGTGACAAAAACGCATCGTTGAAAATGGCAGCGCAACATGGCGGATGGTTTCCCACGAGCAATGGGAACCTGCGCGCATGCGCCACACATGGCGGGAAACATTTTTTAGGGTTCCCTTTTTAAAATGGAAACGGTTATGCGGATACTAATATGATGTGAAAAATGTGTAAGTTCGTTTTTGTGGTTTAATTAGGGTTTCTTGACAGGCGTGATAATGCTAGATGGCGTAAGTAAGAAGTCTTCTTGCTTGCGACTGGCACATTTATTTGACCAATCACAAACACGACACAAATGTCAAAGTTGTCAAACTGACGTTACGATACTAGCGCTGACTAGCTTATCAGAGAAACCCTCATATCGTTTATGTTTTGTTTAGTTTACTTTTTATAAAAAATCAACCACGTAATCTTAATCTGGCAAAATTTTGCCAGAAAAAGAGACGGTCGGAAAAAGATAGGGGATGCTATATTGCTCAGCAGTGGAACTGCTATGCTAAAAAGAAAAAGATTTAATTGTAAAAAACAGGGTTATTATTAAATTACAGAAATCAAACGTTTCGTTTCACGATCATAAATCAGGATTGGTTCGATTAGTTCCGATCACCTACACCCTACACAATAAAAAACGTCGTGGCCTAATGGTTTGACCTATCGTCTCTCAAGCAGAGGTTCGTGGGTTCAAACCCCGGCCCGCACCTCTGAGTTTTTTCAAAATTCATGTGCGAAATTATTATTATTATATTTAGCCCATAACAGTGTCCCCCTTGAAATTTACCACGAGCTTTACGGTGAACGAAAACCTGTCCAAGCCCTCTTATTCTGAGAGGAGGCCTGTGCCCAGCAGTGGGACGTAAATAGGCTGGAATGATGATGACATAAGAAAAATATCTTCCGAAAAGAATTAAACTAGTCGGATCGTTCCTGACTTATAGTCTAGTTGAACCGTTTAATTTTTGTAAATCGTTTTAGCAACCCTACAAGGTTGGATGAGAAAAAAAAATCACCCCCACTTTTCATGTATGGGAGGTACTCCAAAAAAAATTTATTTTTATTTTTTTATTGTACCATTTAGTCGGTATAGCTTACATATATATTCGTGCAAAATTACAGCTTTATAGCATTGATAGTCCCTTAGCAAAGCCGCGGACGAACAGACAGACAGACAGACACGGCGAAACTATAAGGGTTCCGTTTTTGCCATTTTGGCTACAGAACCCTAATAACTAATTATTTTTATAAGTCGTTGTTGTTCAGATTGAGGAGTATGATGCGGCCACACCCGGTATAAGTTATAAGAATCTTATTAATCAAAATAGTGATAATTTTGTTCCACGGAACCGCTGCCGTAGCATAAAACTTGACACAGCACTAGCCTTAATTTTAAGCGGCAAATAAACGATGTTATTAGAACATACATGTGTTAGTACGTCAACAAGCACACCATGATTCATTTTTATCATAATGTTATTGCTTTTTTCAAACTTGTATCTTAAAGTTGACGAGATATGTGATTTATATTTTTCATTCAACAAGGTACAATTTAATAGAATGGTAGGAATCTAATCTAATATGAATTAGTTTATTGTTCATTTATAATCCATGCGCAAATTGTGAAGAATTCTACTCTTCACAGAATGAAGTCAAGTTCATAAATTTTTAAGCAAAAACTTGATCATAAATATCTGAACACGCTTCTACGAGTACGCCGTTAACAATAGAGTCGTGTTCTCATATTTTTGATAAAATTATTGCTCATAAATTTATGAACTTGACTGTACACCTTGGACCGTAAATGAACGTCATTGCTTATTTTTAGGGTTCCGTAGCCAAAATGGCCTATCTGTCTGTCCGTCCGCGGCTTTGCTCAGGGACTAAATATAAATATATACTATGCCGACAAAATGGTACAAAAAGTACAAAAAAATTTTTTTAGGGTTCCTCCCATAGACGTAAAGTGGGGGTGATTTTTTGTACTTAATGCCAATTAGTAAAAGTTGAAATTTGCTTTGAGGTAGGTATGCCCTAAATTTAGGTCGTTGGACGTTTCATTAAAATCGAGCGTCAGGCCCCTCTAAAATCTGAAAAAATTCAGGATTATAGTAAGTATATCAAACTTACAAGGAAATCTATAATGGTTAAGTTTTCTTGAGAATAATTAGTAGGTAGTTTAAGAGTATATAGCAGCCTATGGTATAAAATATGCCTAAACTTGAAATATTCCCTAAAAAATACGAAATCCTTAGAAAAATATTACTTAATTTTTTCCTAATGCCTACGGAACCCTATTTCAGGCGTATCCGACACGCTCTTGTTTATGCAATAAATTCATTAAATTAATTAGGTATACTAAAATTAAATATCTACAAAAAACGATTTATAAAATTGAAATGGTTTCCGATTTACTATACCTTGTAAAAAATAAAATAAAAAATAGACAATAACTCCAACTCAGAAACTCGTTTACGTATAGATTTTTCGATCTTTTCGTTTACAAGTGAAACCCCACAATCCACAAAGTAGCACTTTTTTTTTCAGGCGGCCTCTTGGTGTTGGCCTCAGACGGCTTTTACAGACCGGAGAGAGGGCCAGCTGCCTAAGGGAACTCTCCCTTAGCAAGTAATCGGAATTTAACATAGCTCGACGTAATTTCTATACTAATTTAAAAAATATTTATAAAAACATATTACGGTACCCTAAAAAGTATCCATTTCATATTATCTTAAGCTGCCAACATGTTTACACTAAGACAATTCCAAGTAAAATTTATCACGGTAGGTATCGGGTTAGCTTCTTGAGATAACCACAAAAGTTAAAGAAATTAATTATACGAGTAGCCGCTAAACTCAGTGTAATTTTGATCTTGACCCCAATGGCTGCTCATTCTTAGTATTTTTTAATCTTTGTTGACGACATGCTATGTTTTATACCTATTGTATTTACTATCAAGTTTGTAGTTACAGTATCTCAAAGTTTGTCAATTGTATTTTATTTCTTTTCTTTTGTACAATAAAGAGTTTATATACATACGTATACATACTATCTGTGATTTCCGTATGTTTTCTATTACTTGTGTTAATATTCTTAGATAAGTCGAAAAACCACAAGTATCGTCATTTCAAAGTTCAATATAGTTTAGTAAATAAAGTTCAGTAGGTAGGTACCTGTCTCAAAACGGCTGTACCGATTTTGATAAAAGTAAGCTAGGAACCATCGCAAGGAAACTCATGGAAAAAACCGCACCGAAGTCAATCCATCTGTTTGAGAGCAACGATGCTACAGACAATATATTGGCGTCAAACTTCTAACACCCCTCTTTTTGCGTAATATCTCTACTAATGTCTCTTAAGCAAGCTAAAATAGTTCCATTTTTTAAAAATAAAACAAAGGCCAACGAATTGATCATTCCATCGGCAAATTGCTCTGAGCTAAAGAAATTCTTTAATAGTCCCGAACCGTTAGCTTCCCGCGTATACCAGTTTGCGAAGCACGTGTGGTCGAACTGTGAAAAAACATGGCGGAGGCGCCACTGTCCGTACAAACCATGCGAACTTACACGCAATTTTGTTAGTACTATTTTTGGCCGCACGTAATTTTTTGCAATTACGTCGGTATCTCTATGTTATTGAAGTCCCCTGCTGTGTTAGCCGGTCTTCGTTAACTTTGTGTTTCCACAATGCTATTTAGCCCCGTGGTGGCAAAACGACTCCGTTCCCATCGGGCTGTCTAAATTTTCTGGATACTACCTACATACTTAGCTTTAATACTTTGTGCTTAGATACAAGTTTAACTAATATAACTTAGAAAAGTTTAAAACCTTTAAGTCATCTCGAAGTTCAATATCTCAAAAACTGGCATCAAACTATTATAACATCCCTTATTTGCATCGGGGGTCATTAATGTTGTCAATAACTTAATTCCCGAGCAACCGTTCCAATTCGTCGTCAATGACAAAATTTCAACTGAGCAAATAAAATCACAAAGACCTAGCCCAGCTAATATTTTTCTACTAAGTGTGACATTGGTTTCAAACTAGAGTTTGCATTGTTAAGTCAACACACGATGAATAGAATGACGTGCACACGTCTAGCCGAGTTGTTGCATAATCCACCGAATAATATTAAGATGAACATTACAGCGAACTGAGAAATAAAATAGTAACTTAAATGTGGAAGGAAGTCTTAAATGCCATCTTTGTAAAAAAGGGGAACGGAAATATGTTCGACACAGTAAGGATATAGTTGCTCCAAAAAGAAGCGCTACAAGATGATACGTTTTCGTATATAAAGTGGTGGACTGTTAGCTACGAGTATTATAGCTCGGAAATAGAAAAAGAGGTATGACCAAAAACTACTTGGCGGAGAGCTGAGGCAGTAGAAGCCTATTAATTACCCTGAGAAACAGCTCTCAACCATGAGGATCAGCTGTAAACCATGAGAATATTTTTTACGAGCCACTCGAGATTTTCAAAGAAAGTTTTTTTGCGAATTTCTAGTTCAGTTTGGTTTTGGATTTGAGCATTTTTTGTCACTCGATAGGCTCGACTCAGGATGTTTATTGGGTGATATGTTTTGTCGTTCTATGCATGCATATGAAGATCCTGTGAAGATAGAAAAAGTAGCACTAAGAGAAGTTAGCTTATTAGATGGCATAACATCTTTGTCTTTAACCTGCTGAAACTGGCCTCCGACTGTACCAATTTTACGACGCATCAATAATTCGGCTGAAATCCAGTCTGAATGACAGAAAGAATGACAAAAAATAGCACCCAATAAACATCCTAAGTCAAACCTATTGGGGGACACAAAATGCTCAAATCCAAAAATAAGCTAAACTACGAATTCACAAAAAACTTTCGTTGAAAATTTCGAGTGGCGTTTACCTTTACTTGCCCGAATTTCACTTGCCATACCAACGTTTGCCTTAAAATATATAGAACCGTGCTGTTTTCAGGATCTAAATGTCATCATCATATAGAAAAAAAATATCAACTCTGAAGAAATTGCTATTTCAGAAATAAATTACTTTATGGCGAATGAAAATTCTAGAAAACGAATACACTCGGGCATATGAAATTCGGGCAAACGATAGAAAACCCTCAAGTGGATCGTCAAAAATATTCTCATGGTTTGCAGAGCGTTGTGAAAAAAAATCCAAGCACGTGGTTACCCGCATGTGTTGTGTTACTAACATCTGTTAAAGTCTCGGCAATGCGTTGGATGATGTTTGGCTTATCAGCAGTGTTGAGGCACTGCCAACTGTTATTAAACAAACAATTGGTTCAGATATCATCAATACTGATGGTTCCACCATCTTTGGTTGGTCCAGTGTTACAGAAAAATACTTCTCTTAGTTTTCCATGATCACCAATTTTTGTACTGTCTACATCTAACGAATTAATGAGATCTTTTAAATTACTTACTGGATCTGGCATTTAAAATGTTACCTTGCACAAAAGACTTGCATTGGACCACGAGCAACATACACTTAGATCTAGAGAGGACCTAGCTTGATAATGCCTATAATTACTCTAATTAGCTTTGGGTCAGGCACTGTCCATAAGGAAAGAGTTTCAACAAAACATCTTTCAGTACAGGTAAGGGCCAGTACAGACGGACTGCATTCCAACTGCAACGTGACCGCTTTTACATTTTTTGTTGCAGTTCGATTGCAGTCGGAGCAACTGCACTCTGACTGCAATTGAAATGTATGGGCAGTTACGTTGCAGCTGGAATGCAGTATGTCCGTACTGGCCCTAACATTAGATAAAGACACTGGCCTTTGTATAATATAAAAAAAATCGAGTTGCAGAATAAAATAGACGAGGTTAAAGAATGCTTTGAGGGTTATTATGGGTGTTCAGAATTGTATATAATAGGTATATTATGGGTGATAGCTGATGTCTAGCACGACTACGTCAAATTTGCCTTGTTGTTACAATGAAATGTAGTTTTAATGAGCTCAATGCAGTGCTGTTGACTTTGGACTTGGTGTCATTTAACTCCTCAGCTGCTTATCAATGCTCAACGTAAGGCAATATTTAATTGAAGCACATCATCGTACTGAATCATAATTGATTCGATGTTGATGATTCAAAACATTGATATTGGTGCCAGTTTGTACCAGCGCTAGTTGGTTAGGGCAAAATAAAAAAGTAGAACTTAACTAAAGAAGAACCAAAACTGTTTATACAAAATTGTCTTCATATTCTTGCGTTTTTCATTAAATATGTGACAGTTGAGAAAAAAGTGGCGCCCTGATTCTGTGATCTGCAGCAGCATTGCCGAAGAACTTTGTAAAGTTGTGGATACGTGAGACGTAGAAAAGTTGATTGGTTTTCGTTCAATCAAAGACATAAATTATTATCATTAACTACTGAAAACAAAGCCAAGAAAAGAGCCAGACATAAAGTCTTAAAGCTGAAAAAACTATAATCAAAAAACGGTACGAAATTGATGTATCTATCGCTATCGAGCATCATTACTTTGAACCGTTGATGCAACTGTTGATATTTACAAACAAAACATTGACAACCGGAAAGGAATTGATCGCAATGTGCCGAGTCGCAATGTCATGTCATAAATACTTTCTACGTCAATAGTAATACTACTTAATTGTTCCATACTATTAAAATTTGATACAATTAAAGCCGATGAAATGCTTCCAAAATGTAATTGTAACTCCCAATGCCAGACATTTGAAGAAAGTTTACTAAATTATAAAGCAAGATGCCCACTGACGCTCCGAAGACGCGGGCAGCTGCACCACAGGTCAATTGGAAGTGACCCTAGCTTAAGAATATAACTAAATTGCACGGCACCGCGCCTCCCACTTCTGGGGCCATCACAAACACTCCCCAATTTGGCGGTATTTCGTGGCCCTTGAAACCGTTTGATATTTTAGTTTGTGAAACACACGCCACCAAATGGGTAGGTATTGCCACAAGGTTCAGTACTGGGGACCATTGAATTCAGTTTATAGAAATACAGCTAGTTTTATGTCTCCAGGTGATAAAAATGTGTCCATAATTGTCCGGATTGCATTAATAACAAAAAATTGCATGAATAATAATTGGGTTGACAATCATCGACGACCGGATGGCCAATTGGTTAGAGAACATGACTACGAACCTTGAGGTCCCGGGTTCGATTCCCGGCCGGGGCTGATATTTGTATGAATAATATGAATGTTTGTTCTCGGGTCTTGGATCTTTAATATGTAATTCAAGTATTTATTTATCTATATAGGTATGTTTATCCGTTGCCTAGTATCCATAGTACAAGCTTTGCTTAGTTTGGGACTAGGCCAATTGGTGTCAAGTGTCCCATGATATTTATTTATTTATAATAGGATAGGAGGTGATAGAAAATAATGTTTTCTCCTATGTTCATTGGTTATGGGGAGTAAATAATTGGTTCTACATTTGAGTGACGGCATTTTTAATACGAGTTAGTAGGAAGGATTTAAGAGAAGTTTCCCTGCCGGCCGCGCGGCCGCGTTAGGTATTCGTTTGGGATATTGCTGTCTTTATCGCTCGTGACATAAGCGCTCGCAGCCCCCCCCCATGCCTTCCGCAATGACGTCCGTAATTTATATCGAGATAGCTGTAGGCTTTTCAAGATTTGGGCGGTTGAATTTTGGGATTCGTTGTCCTCATATTATACGAAAAGTATAGCACATAAATCAATGATATTTTACAATCAAGATATTCATTATATTTTCTATGCCTGTGGTTTTTCGATTTTTGTTAAAATGCTTTATTAAGCTCCTGTAATTTATTTATTTAGAAAGTACATCCACATCATGTACCTATATTACAATTTGAGCCATATTATGAACTATTTAAAGGTACTTTATTCCGATATTGTAATTCTGATATTACACATTTATATGAAAATCTGAAAAATCGCAGGCATAGATAATTAAATTCCATCTATTTCTGTGGCCTCGTTTTGAAATGAGACCGGGACTACGTTTGTATGGAGAACGAAGAGACATCTCTCAATATAAAATTAAATGCATGTTGCACGAAACGCAACAGAAAATGTATAGCTACTTACTCGCAAATAAGAAATAATGCATCTTTATGCTATAATCAAAAATTGGTACCGATTATGAAGGCACATTTAACAGACATGTTTAAAGACGTGTTCGCTCACTAAGGTGCAGTGCACCCCTCCACAGCAAATCAGTTACCTGTAACAAATAAATGAATAAAAATAAATAAATTATCATAGTAGTAGTAAAAGACGTGTTAAAAAGATGTCTTATTCTACATGCCTAACGATTCGTCCATGTTACGCACACATAGACGAATTAAACAGAATCAATCACAAACAACTAAATTATTTCAAAGGTGAGACGTTTAACTTCCATTGATTTTTGCGCGGACGAAGTCACAAACAAAAACTAGTACAGACTGTGGGAGCTTCTAAATCATCGCCATGAACACGAAACAAAAGCGAGTGCATTGTTTGAGGGTAAAGACTTCAAACCGATCGAAAACAAAATAAACTAGCTTCCAACATACGAGCTACACGTGTGTAAAGATTATATGAATAAAAAACAACATAGTAAAGTACTATGTGAGCGCATCTCGCTGGAAATCGCGCGAGCGTGACATATAAGTCCAGTAGCACAGTAACTAATGTAGCAAAGCTAACCAACACTAGCGATGTATGTGAGTATTCATTATTAAGTTCGGTCTAGAGAGCCATATAAGGGCTAGTAGCTAGCTAGCTTTACTTTGCTCGCTAATTCTGCCGTGAAGCAGCTGTGCTACACTGTTATGTTTCGGCGTGGAGAGTAAGACAGACGGTGAAATTACTGGCACGTGAGATATCCATCTCATCTGAGGCCTCTAGGTTGGCAACGCGTCTGCAATATCCCTGGTGTTGCAGATGTTTATGGCCGGTGGAAATCTTTAACCATCAGGAGACCCACTTGCTCGTTTGCCATCCAGTCGAATAAAATAAATAAATAAATAGTAATATAAGTTATAGTTAAATATCTCAAAACTAGAAATATTCTACGAATTGCATTATTTATTCAATTTAGTCTTGGTCATCGTCATCAACATCAAAGTGATACATGGATAACCAGTCCTTTCCGAATTAGTTTATGCCAGTAAATAAACGGAATTTGAATTGAAAGTTAAATCTTTTTTTATAGAAAAACTAAACTTTTGTTTTTATTTGTACATATCTGTCGATACTTTTGCTATCTGCGAAACGGTTTTGAATAGTATTTTTTGTTTATTTCGACAACGTACGTCCCATATTCCAATAAAAATCGGCTAAGCATAATATTACCAGCTGTGCCACATGGTTTCACAGGCACTTTAATTTAAAACTAGTCGAATCGAGCCTTCTTGCCAAATTGCCTTGAAGTTTCTTGAGCTATCAGAAGTAAAATTACTATCCCAAATAATAAGCATTTCCAGAGATTATTGCCCTCAAAATTACAAATTCTTAATTCAACCTAATTTTAGTAAGACCAAAGCGTATGGGTTCCGCTATATAGCAATTAGTATGACATCAGCCTTAACTACTTACATGGGGCCGTGAGGGTCGTCGGTTACCGGCCGTGGCAGATTACGCGTTAGCTATTTATTTAGTTATTTTATTAGATAACAATTGGCATTCATCTTTTTTTGCATTAAAAAGCAACTTCGAACTCGGTTACAAAAGTTAATAGCCCATAAAAACAACATACGCCTTAGAACGCTACCCTGAGGGACCACGTCAAGAAAATATTTGTAGAATTTTGTGAAGGTTATTACAAGTTTGCTCTGCTCCTTGCCACGCCTTTTAGCCCGTTCCCAAGCCAAACACAAGTACGTATGGTATGTAATTAAATTACATCACCGACTAAATGGTGCATTAAACACGTCAACGCCTAATCCACACTTGTAAAACTCATCACCCGTGTCCAAAACAAATAAAAATACAAAAGCATGATGGCAGACAACTTCAACTCTATTAAGAAGGATCCAAGTATTTGTTTCGATGTTTTTTTGCGATTTAACTGTTTAGCTGTAGTTCAGATGGAATAGGACCAAACTTGTGTTAAGAGTATTATTGTGTCTGTAGAAAAACCTTCTCCAGAATTACATTCTTTACAAACCTATAAATTAAAAGTCTTATAAAGAATGTATCTGAAGAAGGTTTCTCTACCAACACAATAATACTTTTATATAATATAAGTTATAATGTTTTGTTTACCTCCTCATTGTTTTATTTCAAGGAAAATAAAACTGAAATACCCATATCTAACGAGATCAAAATTAACTCAATAGCAATAGCATATGGATCCACGGTTAAAAAACGACTGATAACGTTCAAAAAGGTGTATCTACATATTTGAATAAGGTCAATGTAAACATCACCTGTCAAAAAGATGTGGTATCTTTATTTTTTAAGATATTTTTCCTCCAGACTAAGTATATTTGTTTTTTCCATCCTATAATATGTACTTGTATATCGTTGATAATGACAACTCAACAAATCAGATAATGTATGAGTTTTGCAAAATAGTGTCCATTCCCCTCAATTTCCACACAAGTAGTAATCAACATTGTGTACGTTGCATTTAAACATACTGCATCAACGATCAAGCACATGTGGCAATAATAATACAAGTGACTGTTACCTATTATAGTCATTTAAAAGGGCATATGTGACCATCATTGCCAAGGGACTTAATTAAAAGCCAAGGCGTCACAAGAAATATTGTATCATAAAAGAATGTTATCTTAACTTACTTACCACAAGATGTGTACGGTTATTCAATATTTTTATTGTTATGTTGTACTTAATTAGAGACAGTGAAGCATGATGGTTTAGTATTTATGGCGCATGTCAACATGCATTATAATCTCTTTAAGAACAGGGAAATTAATTATAGATAAGAAAGGAAAAAGGAAATCACAGATTAACGTAAATAATAAATCGCATCACTCATCATTATTTAAATAATTTAGGTTGCGTAAATAGAGCCAACAATTGACATTTAAAAATAGAGCTTCTGAAGTTTGGATATTTATGTTAGTAACTTATTAAAAAGATGCAAAATATAACCCCGATTACGAAACCAAATATCTGTTGATAGAGCAATAAGGAAATTTTGCAAAAAGGAACTATTCTAAACCGCATTGACCATGGCAGTCTACAGTTTAATTAATTTAATTGTTTCACCATCTCCAAATACCTCGACAAAACTTGTATTATTTTTATCCTAAAAAATCTCACGCAAAACATCTACGAGTTACGTCTACTTTGTAATAATGATAAAAAATTTGGTACAAAATTACTTAGATTGAGGGAAAGGGAAGGGCCCAAAGAAATTTAGCTTAGTGTAGAATGAAAAAGGTTACTTCAGTTATGAAGTAAACAACGTCCAACAAAGTATAGTGACGTATGTACAGTAAAGTATTTCAAAGAATAAAGCAATTTGTGCTTCGTGTGGACGCTGGCCGTGACACCGGCGCGATCCGCGGTGGCTTCATTTTTTGCTGGTTCAAATCATTAACCCCATTTCAGGACAGCACGCGAACGCGGTGTTTTTGTACGTTCTGATGACAATTACGTCGCTCTACGAATTTTAAAAGTATTACGTGTCTTTGTACGTACACGCTTGGGTTTTGTGTATGCCGCAGAAATAATAAGAGCAATAGAAATGTCTACTTTACCGCCTAACATCCTAACAGTGTATAATTTGAAAGGAAAAACTATGTTCAAGTCCTCAATAATATTGTAGATGGTTAACAATCATAGGTAAAATAGATAATTCTAAAAGGTGCCGTTTTTTATCTTTGATTGTCTACTACTTTAATGATTCATTCAATTCGAGTTCGACTCTAAATTTTAAGTGTATCTTCGAACTACATCACTTAACATTTTCTTAACAAAGCGTGAAGAAAACACTGCGAGTTGAAATGAATTGTTCGCTTGTACGCAGAATGTCATTCTAACGCGTTTTGATACTCGTCATTATATTATTAGAACTACTTTTAGTCCTTCTACACTTCTCCATTTTGGCAAAGCGCGACATTAAATCTAAGCGAGTGGTTAAATGTGAAATTAAAACTAACATTCTTTTTGGGCAAGATTTGCGGTCTGAAGCTAAAATCCTCATTTGCGTACAAAACGTCAATGCAGACCGCAAGTTTCGACAACGCGGAAGTATTTCACAATTCCTCGCCGACCGTGTCTTTTCGTCATACAGTAATCATACTAGACATTATAGGGTTTATATGGAAGCCCATACAGTATCAAGTAGTGAGTAGGAGACGTCACACATCGTTGAGCAGGAGTCACGGACTGGCGACCTCCCCACTTCGCGTCGCCTTCGGGAAACCTCGGCTATCTTCGGGCGCGTTCGGCACCTAGGTCCCCAATCCTAGGTGCTTGCGCATGATTCAACTAATTACTGGGATCTTAGAGTGCAATGATATCAGAGTTGTCATTGGGTGTAATTGGTTGGTATGCGTGTGTTATGATGAATAATCGGGGACTTTGGAAGCTTTACGAGTACGACTATGTTGTGAAACTGCCATGCGAAAAAATTTAACCGACTACAAAAAACCATGAAAATAATTTTCTACCAGTCTGAAGTCAGTGCTTCAGCACGAGCCAGCAGGAGTGAACCTATGTCGTCTACCTTACCTACATCATTGGGCTTCAATTACTCCTGCTGGCTCTTGCTGAGACACCGACTTCAGACTAGCAGAAAATTATTTTCATATTTTTTTGTAGTCGGTTAATTTATTGTTAATTTTTTTTTTCAAGCTTTTTAGTGTACCAACACGATCTTAAATAGTTTAACATCAACTACTCTTCATCTTTTACGAAAGATTGCTCCGATACAGAGTACAGAGCACGTTCATTATTGAGGAGTCCTGGTGCTTCATCACCCGTTCCATTTCACCATATGCATTACGATGAGCTTAAATTGCTTAGCAACTGTGTTAAAGTCATTGAAATTCAACCCGTAAAGTACTTGTTATTGAGTTTCTAGTCGCTCCGTTGGTCAAATGTGGTCTTCATCATCAGTTCCACTTCACCGAATGATGATTATAAAGAGCAAATGCACGAGTTACTATTAAACATACCTACTTATCTATACGTAAATTAGCATAGGTGCCCCTACAATATTTGAAGAGTTCCCTCGATTTCCTTAGGATCCAATCATCAGATCCTGATTTGTTCTTATGGGACTTAATTAAAGGCATTCCCAGACAACTAATTTTTCAAATCGGATCATAAATGACGGAGCTCTGTGGTAACAAACGTAAAAACATACAACCGAATTGATATCTTCCTCTTTTTTTGAAGTCGGTTAAAAAGAGGTTTTATTAAAGTTTCTTACCTACACTTGACTTAACTGTAGAGGACGTAAGATAAGACTGTCTTTGTTTAACAGTAGCTTGAGGATTCATCGAATGTTTGTTAAATGAATCATAGCAGAACAAATTAAAGGTGTTTAAAAAAAGCAAGCTTAAATGGGTAAATAAGCTGGCTATACAGAGTTCATTGATCCTTACCTTATGTATTCGAATATGGAACGTCAATTTTTCTATACGGACACGCTACTACTAAATACATACAAAAGGTCATCTTCTTAAGTTTTTTACCTATAGATACTATAGTAGACTGCCGTTAAAACGTCAATCTTGACACCTGTCATCCTGGTATTAAATACGTCAATGTTTTTGTTTTTTGACGTATTCTGTATGGGACTGAGTCAGAATTGGCTTCTTAACAGCGGACATATACTACCTACATTAAATCCATACTAATATTATAAATGTGAAAGTGTGTGTGTTTGTCCGTCTTACACGGCGAGCGACGGATCGAAATGATTTTTGGCATAGAGATAGTTTTTAGGCCAGAGAGTGGCATAGGCTACTTTTTATCCCGGAAAAATACACAGTTCCCGAGGGAACAGCGCGCTATAACTTAATTCCACGCGGGGGAAACCACGGGCAAAAGCTAGTTACTAATAAAAACCGGCCAAGTTCGAGTTCGAATCGGTCTCGCAGGTTCCATACTTTGTAGATATAAATATCCAGTGTTAGCAGAGCCCCTCTCCGAAGCAAGTGTGGGTTCATTCTAGATGGTTACTCGCATAGACAGACAAACAAAAAAGGTAGGGCACGGCAAGCACTCATGCTTACACAATAATTAAAGTTCAAGAGTAAGCTAGGGTGATCGAGCATATTCTAGTTATGTTCGTTTACATTTTTAACCCCCGACTTAAAAGGGGAGGGTGTCGTAAGTTTGACCGCTATGTGTGTCTGTGTATCTGTCTGTGGCACCGTAGCTCTTAAATGGGTGGACCGATTTGAATGCGCTTTTTTAATTTGAAAGCAGGTTTTCCAGCGATAGTTTTTAGACATGTTTTATCAAAATCAGTTTAGCCGTTTTAGAGATCACATATTGTACTTTGAAGTGACAAAGTCAGAGGTTTCCAACTTTTTGTTGGTTAGGTAAGGTTATATTAAAATCGGTTTTACACCTTTTTTTAAGTTAGGTAGGTTATTTACGTGACATCAGTAACGATGAACATACGGACGGACAGAGTAGCGCAGGCGAGTTTGTCTCGCTTGAATACAGAATCCTAAAAAATATACGTAAGTATTAATATAGTCACTACTTTGAAAAATCTCGTATCTAAAATCAATATGTCAACGAAATTGAACCTTGACGTAATATTCATAAAGTCCACTAAGAAAAATTATCTACTTTGAGATACGAGTTTTTTTTAAAGTAGTGACTATATGTTTATTGTCATAGACTAAAATTTATCCTGTTGACACTGAGATCATAGCATGGTAATTCTATTTTATATATTCTTCCAGGAAAGAATAAGTGGTCATACCTATTTATTCTAAAATAGTACATGAATCAGAATCGTCCCACTATATTATAAATGCGAAAGTTTGTGAGTCTGTTTGTACTCTATCACTTATGACTGTGTGTGTGTGTGAGAGAGAGAGAGAGAGAGAGAGAGAGAGAGAACATTTATTTACACATATTCGATACACATAAAACGACCAGATGGCCTAGTAGTTAGAAAACCTGACTACGAAGCTTGAGGTCCCGGGTTCGATTCCCGTGTCGGGGCAGATATTTGTATGAAAAATACGAATGTTTGTTCTCGGGTCTTGGGTGTTTAATATGTATTTTAGTATGTATCTATCTATATAATTATATTTATCCGTTGCTTAGTACCCATAACACAAGCTTTGCTAAGCTTACTTTGGGACTAGGTCAATTGGTGTGAATTGTCCCGTGATATTTATATTTATTTAATTATAAAAATACATTAGATGGAAAGAATAAAAATAACATCGAATAGTATAAAGTGGGCCCCACTCAGCATAATATAACGCCGTTTTTCAGTGGGACCCATTTAAAACTAAAACTAAAGAACATACAACACACTATGACGAAACTTTCAATCCGGAAGCATATATGGCAACACTCGATCAGTTTAACCATTTTAACCAGTTTATCACGTCTAAACCATTGAACCGACTTAAATGAAATTCGTTATACAGTTAGTTTGTATCCCGGAAAATTGCATAGTTCCCACGGGATAGCGTGGGTAACGCTAATCCATACTAATATTATAAATGCGAAAGTGTGTGTGTTTGGAAGTTTGTATTTTTAATCGTCTTTTATATTCTATTTTTTCTAACATGATTCAAATGCAAGATGCCAAACTGACGGAACTAGAGTCCCTTGGATCTGTATGTATATTTTCATCACACTTGCTCGTAAACAGTGTCGTAACATGCAGGCTACCTTGGTTGCAACCCCCCAAATAAAACCCTCGACCTTAATGTGCTTCTCATGAAACCCAAGGTCGGTAAATGAGTCAGTGCCCGTACTGATGGTGCTGCGCGCGCTGCTGCAGGACCACATGCAGTGTGCACGCTGCGGCGCATGCTGCGGGAGGGGGAGGTAGAGGGCGGCGCTACTAAGAGCGCAGCCTAAGGTATCGCCAATATTTGGAACAATTATATTTTTCTTTTAGAAATATAAAATTTTACTCGCAAATGTGATGAAAAACATTTAACGTCGCACGGACGGTACTAGAATTACGAACATCGACTCATTAAAGCCCTCAGCCTTCGACTTCGGACTTCTAATAGACTCTCGTTCGTAATTCCTTATTTACCGCCCTTAAGACACAATGTACTATTTTTTATATTATTTCTAAACCGTTTTACAGTCCATTTGTCCTTTGCCCGCTATCGATATGGAAAGTGCCGATTGTACCATGGTTCGTATCAGTTAGCCAACTCTCATGGCCAGAACAATTAAACAATTACACGAATTTACGCAGTACGACTTAACTAACTAGGTACATATATTTCTAACAAGCTTTTGCCTGCGGATTCGCTCGCGTGAACTATGAAAGTTGGCAGTTCAATTGTAATTTCCGGAGTAATCTAAATTCCTATTGGAATTCCATTACAAGCGTTTTTTACAAGCTTATAAAACTTATTTGTTTGTTGTTGTTGGGTCAAATCATGCCAGTTAATTTTGACCCACTTTCAGTGATCGGATTAACTTGAAATTTGGTATACATATGTAAGTTGGATGGCAATTTATGTGCAGTTAACAAAAAGTTCAGCCAGCAAAAAGGTAAGTTAGAAATTTATTTAATTATATTTCAATGGTAATGTAATCGCTAATTAAATTATTCAACATCAGGTTCATGAAAAAAAAATAAGAACTGATATTTTCCGCGTTTTTAAATAACAATATATTCTCTTTGACAAAGTGTCACCTGCGTTGCTAGTAGAGACCATCTTCATACATATTTATGTATTATGTCTATAGTCTCTATCTAATGTTACCCCATAAACGTCTCAGAAAAAAAATGGCCATAACTGGCCAGTTGCATAACAACTGCAGACGGTCATGCAGCTTTAACTCCAATTAGCTGTCTAAGAAAAAGGTCGTAAGTCACAAGACTAAAGTGGCAGTCTTTATTGTCACGCAACGACGTAGGGCCTTACGTGCCGTTTTACATTAAAGGGCACGACTCAGGCGTGGCTAAATTGGAACGCGCTCGCAGATGTCTTGTTAGGAAAAATCTTTGAGTTGTTGTCATAGATATAGAGCGATATATAGCCCTAATACGGGCGATCTTTATATTAAGCTGGCGTTTTTCCGGTTTCGGTTACAAAGGAATGTATGTATATAAAAGCTCGAGTTTTATTAATTTACTAGTAATACTAAATTATATAATATCGCTGTTTAACTGACTTGGTAACTGCAATTTGATACGAGCTGGTAATTAAAAAGCAAATGGCTAAAATCCAAGAAGACCACACAACATTGCTTGAACACGAGAACGACATTTGACCCGCGTACTGCATTTTGCAATGTAGGTTTCCTGAAAGGCTATATATCTATAATAATGTAACTTAGCTAAAATCTAATCGGGATTAATCTGACTATTGACGATACCTAAACCAACTTCATATAAAATTATCTGTTTATTTGGGAGCTATGATGCCAGAGACACACACACGCTATCGGTCAAACTAAAACAGCCCTCTTTTACGCCCGGGGTTAGAAATATTATGTAGTAGAAGGCACGAAAGCAGAAACTACTTAAAATCATATTTCCCTCTGGCTCATACTTGGCAAATGTGAGCAAGAGAGTAATATAATTTCGAGTTCTACTATCCTGCTGTTTACCATACCTCTATTTTGAAGGTTTAATTGGCTTAAAAACAATATCATGCCTTAACAGACAAAATTCATAGAATTTAATTCGTTAACCGCAGAAATGGTTACAAAACAGGTAGTTATTTAAGATAATTCCAACACGTAACAGATACTTTTCCATCCCAATTTTCCGTTGTCAATGTTTTTTTATCTGTTTAATGTTGAAACTAAATGTCAAGTTAGTTTTTCATACTTATTAATTTCCTTATTGTAAATCTTTGCTATTATTTTTCATTGTACATACTTAACATAATTTTTTTATTGTATTCATTGTACTTACTCGATAGTTCATAATTATTGTAAAAGTAGCTTAAGCTGATGGCCGTGTTGCCAATGCTTCAATAAATTAAAAAAAAAAAAAACTTAATGTCAATTTACTATTGACATTCAAGGGGTCAGTGACCTTGTAAGCAGATCTATCTGGAACGGGTGTGTATTATAATAATATTAAAGCGCATAGCATGTTTAATTTTAAATATACCTACATAACAATCATTTTAATAAGCATCAGCGCTTTCGTAACCTAAATACGCATCACATTGATACGCAAAACAGACAACGCGTAATCTGTAAATTAAGCATGACTAAAGAATATCAGTGGGTACGTGACGAAATTGAGTGATTGAGCTTCCCTTTATAAGTAGTTTGGACCTTCGGCCTTGAAAAAATACAAAAACAATCTAAGTTATTTGACCCAGATATTAACTACTTAACCTACCGTACCCATCACCCATCTGTAGGCATTAAAATGTACAAATATAATAAATTTAAACTTTGTGTTTTAGAGTAATTATTACTTATTGGCTTAGGTATTATGCCTGCTACGCATTACGCAATTTTAAGGGTTCCGTAGCCAAATTGGCGAAAACGGAACCCTTACAGTTTCGCCATGTCTGTCTGTCTGTCCGTCCGTCCGTGGCTTTGCTCAGGGACTATCAATGCTAGAAAGCTGTAATTTTGCACATATATATACTTATACGTAAACTATACCGACAAAATGGTACAATAAAAATTACAAAAAAAAATGTTTAATCCCATAGACGTAAAGTGGGGGTGTTTTTTTTTCTCCTCCAACCTTGTAGTGTGGGGTATCGTTGGATAGGTCTTTTAAAATCATTAGAGGGTTGCTGAAACGATTTTTCGATTCAGTGATTTGTTTGCAAAATATTCAACTTTTATGTGCAAATTTTCATTAAAATCGAGCGTCCCACCCCCTCTAAAATGTAAACCGGTAGGTGAAAATTTTGAAAAAATTTAGAATGCTATTAAGTATATCAAATTTTCAAGGAAAACCTTAACAGCTAAGTTTGCTTGAGACTTATTAGTAGTTTAAGAGTAAATAGCAGCCTAAGGTATAAAATATACCTAAACTTGGAAGATTCCGTATAAAAACGAAATCCTTGGAAAATATTAGTTATTTTTTTTGTAAAGGCTACGGAACCCTAATTTGGGCGTGTCCGACACGCTCTTGGCCGGTTTTTTTATTGTTATGCCAAGTGAATGTTATGCCAATTAAGGGATACCCATCTGGAATGCAGTATAGTTTGTTGTCAGCTGCCCTTGAGCTTGTGGTGTGAGTATTTCAGATATAATTGTTTTGTTAGCGCATTATAGTAATGATATCAGTATGGGAAATCGCGCGGGAAAATGTTCTGCGCCTGCTATTGGTAGCCTTGGAGAAAAATACTAATTTAAAAAACAAACGGTGTGAAACAAACGGCCACTTGTCATCTGGAACGCATGAGTTTGATCAACTTGGGAACATTAGATTTTTGCAAATTTAGTCTTTTTGGCTGTCGGTAGTTTTGGCTTTTGCAATCTTTTTATCTGAATTGCGTATTTTTAGCCATATGCCGTGTATCCAAACTCTTGAAATTTAAGTTGCTTTTCATTTTGAGTAATGATTTAAAAAAAAGGTAGGTAGCCAGGTTTTTTTCATTTCATACAGTTATGATTTTCTGTAAGAATTGTATGTTGAAAGCATATAACACATACATAATAATATATGTGGAATGGGCTAATTATTAGCTTTCATTTGGTACCCACACTGTTAACATAAAAAAACCGCTGTCCATATTTTATTCACTGCCCCCATTTTGAAATATTAGGTACCTACCTATATACTCTTTGACACTCCGACAGTTTTGCCGAATTACCTAAGAAAACCGTCAAATCGTGTAGACTACATAGAGAACCAAAGAAATACATATCACATACATACATACGCTCGAAAAATATAACCCTCATTCGGTTAGTCTGGTAAAATAGGAAAAAGCTTGGAAAAAAAATATTCCAACATCTGTTTTGTTATCATTCCTCAGTTTAATATTATGATGTACTTGCTGACAACTGACAAAACGATTTAAATGCTGATAACGTTTCGATTATCAGAACTGATTATGTGGAATGCACTTGGACCAAGCCCACGCGTGGGTGGGCGATAAGGAAACAGCTGAATATTCAGCTTTTTGTTCATTTATTATTTGTTTACTAGCTTTTGCCCGCGGCTTCGCCCGCGTGGAATTCGGTTATCGCGCGCTGTTCCCTCGGGAACTGTGCATTTTTTCGGGATAAAAAGTAGCCTATGTCACTCTCTGGCCCATAAACTGTGCATTTTTTCGGGATAAAAAGTAGCCTATGTCACTCTCTGGCCCATAAACTAACTATACCAAAAACTACGTTGACTTTCGCATTTATAATATTAGTAAGTATGGATACTTTATAAGAGTAGTTTCAAACTCGAGACGTACCAGTTAGCTATTGAGCGCATCCAAGATGTTCAAAAGACTGATCGACTGAGAAACACTGCGCTCTAGTAAGTACTCTAATTGTATATGTAGAGACAATCGAACTAAAGTGACAATTACACAACGTGACTGCTGCGTGACGCCGGTGCAAGGAGGGTGCGCTTGCACCCCCCGGCATAAAAGAAATACATAGAACAAGACTAAGATACAGAATGAAACCTATAAATGCACCTCCGTTTATGCAGATGCGAAATGCATGCAAAATCTGAAAATAATTCTCCCGGCACCCATGGCAGGAGGCATCTAACAACAATGTGGCATGCTCGATATTTTTATGGTACAGTTCTAAGGTATTAAATATGATTTAAATGTCAATTTTGTTTACACGCCCGTAATAACAAACTAACCACTATACTTTAGGCAGGACCTTTGTCTACAGTGGCGCCAACTGGTGAGCGCGAAAATGGTCCCTCATTTAACACTCACACTATAGTGTTCCGTACTTCTGTTGGCAAAAACAAAAACCTTTTAGGATCACTTTGTTGTCAGTCTGTTAAAACCCTTTTCTCAGGAACGTATGAAATTAATCAAATATTCAGATCATGTTTTTTTTTTTTAATTTTACCTTTAACCAACCGAAGCAGCGATAAATAGGAACAGCCAGTCAGGTTTTGCGTTCAACATTTCTGTATTTGCAAACAAGAATAGATTATATAAAGGCTTTATTATTTTTCAAATGGTAACTAAGTATAGGTAGAGTCATTCACGATGACGCGTGCCGTGGTTCTTATTACAATGTCATTAATGTCTAATTTTGTCATAATCACGCGTCTTCGTGGATGGCACTAGGTATACGCATGTGCATATTTTCTTAGCTTAATAGAGACTCAGATATCTGGTAGATAACAATAACAATAATATACCGACACTGCACAAGGTTACTGCTCATAGATATGTATCTTCGTATATAATCGCTGGTACGCACCTAATTATGTATATACATAAGTTATGCTTTTATGCTTGAGTATTTGTATTGAAGACATAGACCATATCTCTAAGAAGCGCCGAGTTTTTAGCGCATTTATTGCATTCATTCAATCCTTGCTTTAAAGCTTTAGTTTTGAAACAAGATTACTTTTAGTTCGTTCGATTGAAAAAAACACTCAAAGAGGTATTTAAACTAAATAAACCCTTAGCACGGCGTAAATATTTCCCGGCAGGTCATGTGTTCTGAATGGTAAGAAAACAATATGTTTTCTATCGCGTATACGCGTCTTATTTTTAAAATAATATTTGTATTTGTTTCAGTAATACGAAGAATATACGTTCTGATCAACCTATCTTGAACCGCCACCGCGCTTCGCCTCTATTCTCTTTCACCCCCCTCCATATCCACATTGATTAGCGCTAAACACTCGGCAGTCCCTTGAGTTTGTATTGAGTATTGAAGATAGTATAGATGTGCTATACTAAGAAACGTTGTCATGATGTTCTGTTGACACCAACAACCAATTGACATACTTTTTAGAAACAGTTGAAACGCGATTCTCTTATAGAATTCGATGTCACTTATTGACTTACTCAACTGGCTGGGTATTTAGTTGTCTTAAAGCATCTTAAAATCGAATGCATATATGTCCGCTAAAACACAAACGATGGACATAACCTAACCAACAAAAAGTTGGAAAACTTTGTCACTTCAAAGTTCAATATCTCAAAAACGGCTGCTAGAAAACCTGCTTCAAATAAAAAAACTGCATTCAAATAGACCCACCCGTATGAGAGCTACGGTGCCATAGACAGACAGACAGACACACATAGCGGTCTAACTTATAACACCCTTCTCTTTGCGTCGGGGGTTAAAAAATAACCAAGTGCAAGTCGGGTACATTCAGTGCTAAAAAGAGACAAAACAAAGTTTTAATCGACAATTACTCATTAATCAGAGAGGCTACTACGAAATTCGAAGATCGAAGTTCGTATCGCACCATTCAGCTGACGCTAAAGGTGATTTTCCACCGGCGTGGCGAGACGAGACAAGGCGAGACAAGAATTTAAATTTGTATGGCGGCACTGAGATTGCATACAAATTTTAATTATCGTCTCGCCTTGTCTCGTCTCACCTCGCCGGTGAAAATCACCTTAATATGAAGGGTCCACGGAAAGAACGTGTCTAGTCACCTAAGCAACTTTTTGAGTTATAGCGGTTTGAAAGTTAGTCATCACAAACAATTACTATGGTTACCATTTATTCAAAAGTAAAAAAAAAATTTTTTTTTCAGTATAGTTTTCAGATTATTTAATTCAATGGTAAGTCATAGTACTTTTTGAGCTCTACATTTTGAAGTTAAAATCTCAATTAAAAAAAAAGGTGACTAGGCATTTTTTCGTGGACCCTTCATATTATTTAATACGAGAGTGAGAGGGATGGTACAGTCACCGGCACCAATATCTGACACAACAAGCGTGCATAAATATCTGATAAGTACAACTCTATTTCTATGGCCGCGAGTCGCAGGAAACAGTCTAATTCATATTTAGGGCTACTACGAAATTCGAAAATCAAAGTTCGTATCGTATCGTCCCTCTCGCTCTCGTAGGAAATAATATTAGCGTCAGCGAGACGGCACGATACGAGCTTCGATTTTCGAGTTTCGTAGTAGCCCTTCTGGCCTCCAGCCAGGACTTGGGCTGTAGTTCCTACGCGGGCCCAATGCAAATTGGGAGATTCACACACACCATTGAATTGTCCCGGGGAAGGACATAGGATCATTATTATCCCGGAAAAGTGCATAGTTCCCGCTGGATAGTGCTAAACGAATTCTACACAGACGGAGTCGCAGGAAACAGGCTAATTCACTGTAGCTGTACCTACTACGAAATTCGAAATTGAAGTTCGTATCATACCGTCCCTCTCGCTCTCATATAAAATAATATTAGCGTCAGCGAGGCGGTAAAATACGAACTTCGATTTTCGAATTTCGTGCCCTACTGTTCTGGTACGCGATTTAGTTTTCTGTGCCTGCATTCTTCGCGATTTTTTAAACGCGCTTGTAAAGTGAAACAAAATTCGTTGTAATTTCCAAAACAGACAGCTCCTGCGCCCGCGCACAATCGCGCAGGTGTTGACAAAATACGCGCCGCATTGTTCCGGCGACAATGCGCCGGTTATCATGCCATTTTTATTTTTAATAGCTTTAAATCCCTTACGCCTGAGCATGGGAAGTGGCGAGGTAAGAAGCAGGGATAAAATTACTAAATGAAACAGTTCAGCTCACGATTATAAATCAGGAAAGGTCCGACTAGTTTCGATCTATTATAAAGAAAACTGCTGTGACTACTTATTTTAGGCAAAGACGTGGCAGAACGTTTGGTGGAATAGGTTAGAATAATTTTAAATAGGTATTAATCCAAAGTAACTAGTTATGCGTATTTTGCCAACTTATCGTCATGCCAATGTACATTACGCGCTTATGGGTATTCAGTTACGCGAATAATTGTTATACGAATTAATAATTATGCCAAAATAACGTTATGACTTTCAAATTAGTATTAAATACCCCTAGTAACTTATGTAATATTAACAGTTACACAAACTATCAATTAGAATTAGACTAAGGCCGCCTAAACGCGTCGTTTAGCGGAAAAAGTGGTAAGGTAAACCGTACGAGTACGTCACTGACCCAATAGATGTCATCTATAATTTTATGCCAAGTTGCGTGTCACCTATTATCTATATTGTAATGTCGCCTATATTATAATGTTAGTGTTCCTTTTTATTATTTAAATAGGAATGTATTTTTAACTGAAAACTTTATCGGTCTCACTTTATTTAACTGTATTTTTTTTAATGTATGATGACCAGATGGTCCCAAAGGAAGACCAGCGCCGTTCGCAAGACCGACAGATTGCTGATTTGGGACCATTTCGTGACATGTTAACTATTTTTATTTTTTTATTGCTATTTATTTTTACCATGTTATCACGAATAAATGTTTTCTTTCTATTCGGCATTAGTCTGTCTACCAGTCGGACGTTTAACTTAGATTTAGTTGGACTATGTTTATATGCAGAATGGCCGAGATAAGGGTTAAAGGGGAGCGCCAAAGTTCGCATACTCTTCGCAAGTCATATCGTAATTTTTGTCCGAATCATCGTTTGTCATAATTTTTTTCCCATTGAAATCTTAAAAAAATCTGAAATTTTTAAATGGTCATCCTATAGAATACTATAGGTTAGGTTAGGTTTGTTTTATAACAATTCTGAATAATTATTGGATTCAGAGAAAAACGAGTTATGACAAACGATTCATTCGGACAAACATTACATTTGGACTTTTGATAAGTATGCGAGCCGATGTGGACCCGGGATAAAGAACTATGACAGAGATTAAAAAAGCTATCACCCATATCGACGCAGGCGCCGGCGGTCCGATGTTCCAGACATGTGCAAATAAACTTTTATAATGTTTCAATATTGCAAACACGTTATTTTACGCTTGGATGGTTATCAAATGTGGTAGCGTTAAATTTTTACTTGGGATAAACCAGTCATGTATGAGTTAGGCACAATTTAAAAACCCCGACGCAAAAAGAGGGGTATTTATTATAATTTTAACTTAACATAATACAGAATATAATACAGAATATCACTGTGCCATAATAGTTTTAACTTAGTAAATAAAGTGCACCAAAGTTTTTGTGATTGTGACATGTCATGACATGTCGTTTCACCATAGTTTTTAGGTTAATTTTAAAATTATGGCTATACCCTACTAGGGTGCATAATATTGTAAGTGACTTTAGAATAAGACCTTATGTATTTATGTTTGTGCAAATAAATAAATACCAAATACTAATTATGTCTGTGCTATTGCAGCTCTCAAAATGGACCGATTCCACGCGAAGTTTTTAAGGCGAAAGCGAGTTTTCATGCGTGTTTTTAGCTATGTCTTTGAAATTGGTTCATCCATTTTGAGATATTGAACTTTGCAATTACAAAGTCAGGGGTTTTTCAATCTTCCAAGTTGGATAGGTTATCATTGTACAGTCACCATCAAAAGTAGCGGATCGCTTTTTTACTTTGTCGTATTAGCACATTTGCCAAATGTGTATGGTGTTAAGTACGTTGCTGTAAAACGATAAAGTACAAAAGTATGCAGCTACTTTTGATGCCGACCGTATATTGTTAGGAATCAAAACGCGCCATTTTACCCGAGCCGTTTGCATCCACTGAATCGCAGCAAACTTGCGAATATACGTTTATTTCGCTTTCATACTTGATGTAGCTACGATACCTGTCATTAGAAATTTAGTAAGGTAAACGTACGAGTACTTGTCACTGTCCCAGTAGTTGGCATCTTTAATCTTACGCCATTAGCAATAGAGATGACAGCAGGGTGACGTCTATTACCTTACCTAATCTTATGCCTTTGCATAAGATATTTTTGATCCTGGAAAACTGTAGCTATTTACAGCTCCCTTCATCGAGACATTTTTGATAAGCGCTAAAAATACTGACTGAGATAGGGTTCTACTGTACGAACGAACTTGTCAATGTATATAGTTTAATACGATTCGCAATGTTTTTAATATATGACTTCATAATTGTACGCCGATATAGCTATTGATATCGCATTTAATAGCGGCCAGTGAGTAATACGCACGGTAACTGTTGTTGCTGCTGAATACTGTATACATACAACGTATGTAGTTTGATAAGCTTTATTGTAGCTAACTCCGAGCTGGAGGAACGCAGTGCCCCGTCACTCAGTGCTAAGGGAACGTATTAAAAAAATAGAGCTTAAAAAGAATAATGAACGAAATACATAATAGTCATTTGACATAATGAATCTATTTATTAGACGAACTTTTTTGATCGTATAATCTACAGATTGGTTTAGATTAGGCTAGGTTTATTTTATAGCAATTCGTTAAAATTGTTAATTTCTGAGAAAATTGCATTATGTCAAATGATAATTATGTCTTAGGTCCGTTATAAATTCTACTTTATGTAATTTGATATGACTATCTTGAAATGTTTCCTTTCGATCTTTCATCCGAAAAACAATTTAATGTTTAAACGGTTAAATAGTTGTTTTATGTAGTATAATAGTTGATATAGAGTTGTTTAAATAGTACACATATCGCAGAAATCTTATTTTAGTCGTTAAAGCTTCCGTTTATTTATTTATCAGCAGATTTATCTGCCAGTTAAAACCAATTAGAGGTAACCAGTGGAAAGGTTGCTATCCATTTACGTACGGAAAAGCCCGTCTTGCCTTTGTAGAGATATAATTGGATAGAAATCAGGAAAGCCTGTACCCGTTGCCCGTTATATGAACCGGTTAGAAAATAAAATGTAAGGTCCATGATATTCTGTTTTTTTGGTACATTTTAGACTTTACGAGTATAATTATGGTAAAATGATTGGAAAACATTTTTTTTTAATTTTCTTCCTCTGCTGTCGGTGGCTGATTGGCGAAAGACCTTTGCCGCGCGCCTTATTAGCTCGTAAAAAAAACTATCGGTGGATATTGGATACAATATTTATTGGGGGGATGACACTATTTACCGGCCCGGATAATACCGACCCGATTTTTCGTGGACTATCCTTATTAAGTCGGTATTATCCGGGCCAGTATATGAACGGTTGTACTCGGTTTTATAGATAAATTTTTTTTGTGTATATGTAAACATTGTAAATAATAGTTTGGGTATAAAATAGTAGATTTCGTACGCCTTAAAACTATCTCGCGAAGTGGTGGTGCGGACAATTGCGGCTATATTTATACCTAAGTCGGCTTTGTTGAGATACTTATTTATTTATTGCAGATGTTTATGGGCGGTGGTGATCTCTTACCATCAGGAGACCCACTTGCTCGTTTGCCAACCAGTCGAATAAAAAAAAAAAAATTAGTAGTTCATAAATTGTTCTCTAGGCATAATGATGCACACTGCACTGAAGAACAAATAAACCACGGCCTTGATAACAGTCACTATTCGAAGGTTTTATTTAACAAAATTTAATATTTAAGACTCAAGAACGAACATTATCAGCAGGGCTACTACGAAATTTGAAAATCGAAGTTCGTGTCGTTCGGTCCCTCTGACACTATTAACGGCCTGTAGTACAGTCACCAGCACCAATATCTGACACAATAAGCGTGCATAAATATCTGACACGGCTCTATTTCTAGGGCCGGAAGGACCTGTCAGATATTTTTGCACGCTCCGCTGTGGTAGATATTAATGCTGGTGACTGTACGAGCACATAATTAAAATATAGATCGCACCTGTGGCCCATTTCACGAAGCTACAAGTTACAATTTACAAGCGGTAGTCTCTTTTCAATGCATACTGTTAAACAAAGACTACCGCTTGTAATTTGTAACTTGTAGCTTCGTGAAATAGGGCACTGATCGCACTGATCATTTTTTTTTATTACAGTTTTAAGTTATTCGAAGTAGCAATGTAAAGCAAATGTTTGATGTTTGTATAGTGACGCGCGCCGTCAATTGGTTTCTAGGATGGCGTACATTGATAACAGTATTTAATTTGTACTAAGAAGGGAAAATCTAAAGACTCCATTATATTTAAAAGTCGCTGAACTAATGTTGTTCAGTTTGACGACTATGATCTATGTTTTAATTATTTGGTCGTATTACAGGCCACACCCGGTATACTATTTGATACGAGAGCGATTTCATATTTTCAAACTTCGGCCCTCAGAAATGTGTATTGAACCCGGGATCTCAAATTCGGTAGTCAAGTTCTTCAACTCGGTTATTCCGGTTCTAGTTTAATAATAACATCAGCTGTCTCTCTCAAACACGTGACTGTCGAGCCAAAGAATGAAAGATCAGCGTCAAAAAATCCTTCAAAAACTTATAGGGTTGTATTCAGAGTGAATGGAACGGAAGTATGTCTAAGTAGGATGTTAGTGCAGATACCCTTGCACATGCGCGAGAGCTTTTTGTCCAATACCCAGTTAAGTGGATACAACCCACTTCAAAAAACTATATGGTGTCCTGTATCCGGTTCCTGAAGGCAATGCGAAACCTGCCTTTTAAATACGACTCTTATGGTGGGTGCAATTATCATTAGAAGGGTAAAAGCGGCAGTGGGGAGGAGTTTATTAAGAAGTATTTTGTTTTTGAAAAGGAGTGTTTTAAGATTGACGCCAATGTCAGTCGTGACATCGTAGCACCCAACGGATGGACCGATTTCGATGGGTTTTTTACGTGAAAACTAATCTTTTGTCATCCAAACAACATCCGAAGGTGGCTACATTTTGAGTGTCAATCCATTTGCTAGAAATATATAAAACATACAAAATGAAGTCTATGTTTAGAGGACATTGTTTTTTTCCGCATAACTGTGAAAGTTAGTTTATTTATTTGTATGTTGCTGTATATCTATCTATTTATATTATTGTTTCTATGGTAAAAGTTGCCTGGAAGCGATCGGGCTGAAGCGATAAAACTGTGTATTCATTTTCTTGAGATACCGCCTATTGCTTTATGACGGCAGAATACTCCAGGTTAAGGAACCTGACTCCGAAGCTTGAGGTCCGGGTTCGATCCCGGTGGGGGCGGATATTTATGCGAAAACTACGGATATTTATTCTCGAATCTTGGGTATTTAATATGCATTATGCATCTATACTAATATTATAAATGCGAAAGTGTGTGTGTTTGTCCGTCTTTCACGTCGAAACGGAGCGACGGAACGACATCGACATGATTTTTGGCACAGATATAGTTTATGGGCCGGAGAGCTTCTTTTACAGAGAGCTAGGCTATTTTTTATCCCGGAAAAATGCACAGTTCCCGAGGGAACAGCTCGTGATAACCGAATTCCACGCGGGAGAAGACGCGGGCAAAAGCTAGTTTAAGTATATTTATCCATTGCCTAGTAGGTACAGTCGAGTTCATAATCTTGTGAGCAAAAATGTGATCAAAAATATCTGAACACGCTTCTATACCGTTAACAATAGAGTCGTGTTCAGATAATTTTGATCAAAATTTTGCTCACAAGCTTATGAACTCGACTGTATCCATTATACAAGCATTGCGTTGCTTACCTACTTTGAGACTGGAAAAAGGGTATTAAGTCTCCCGTGATATTTTTTTTTTTATTATTTTATTGTATTGCAAACAAAGCCAGTAACTTAAACAAGTACCTAAATCTTCTATATAAATAAAAATGAATCGTCAAATGTGTTGCTAAGCGCAAAACTCGGGAGCGACTGGTCCGATTTCGCTAATTCTTTTTTTGTTGTGTTCATTACTATCAGGAGAAGGTTTTTATGGAAGAAAATACAGAAAAAAACAACGGGGGCGAAGCCGTGGGCAACAGCTAGTTTGTAATAAAAACTGTCCACGTATAAAATTTAAAACAAAGTAAGATTAATAAATGTAAACAAATAACACGCTTACGTGACACAGATATTTCTGTTTCTCATGACACCATCTTGTTTGTGTCATACTGGCGCTACTATATGTCTTATACACAACTAGCTTTTGCCCGCGACTCCGCCCGCGTGGTATTCTGTTATTGCGCGCTGTTCCCTCGGGAATTGTGCATTTTTTCGGGGTAAAAAGTAGCCTATCTCTCTGTAAAAGAAGCTCTCTGTCCCATAAACTATCTTTATGCCAAAAATCACGTCGCTCCGTCGCTCCGATTCGACGTGAAAGACGGACAAACATACAAACACACACACACCTTCACATTTATAATGTTAGTATGGATTACTGAAAACGCTACGATACTATTTATACCGGGGTGTGGCCTGTAATACGAGCAAATAATAAAAACAAAGATCGTCCTCGTCAAACTGAACAACATTAGTTCAGCGACATTTAAAAATAAATCATCCTTTTTTCATACAAATTAAATACTGCTTTAAAAATCGCTGAACTAATATTGTTCACTATTCACTATGATCAGTTTGACGAGTATGATCTATGTTTAATTAGGTACCTATAGCTCTACCATTTCCTTAATGACGTCAATAAATGCTATCACTGGATACACTAGAATTAGAAACTATATATGATAAGTATCGTTATCATAATTATTAACTAATTTTTTGTTAACTTAATTTGCGCTGTCACCTTATCTACATATTGTATTAAAAAAGTCAATCCGTTCACTAGAGTTAAGGTTAGGTTTGTTTGTTACTTCATCACGTCTAAGCCGCTGAACTGATTCAGATAAAATTCAGTATACAGATAGTTTGAATACCGGGGAAGGACATGGGATAGTTTTTATCCCGAAAAATTGCGTAGTTCCCGCGGGATAGCGATAACCGAATTCCGCGCGGACGCCATTTTGTAATATTTTATGACCAAAAATACCAAGTCTCAAAATAATCTACTAAATAACCAATTGTAGCGATAGCTTTGCTACTAAAAAGTCAGTTTTGTTACGGTTATGTACACTCACCAGCATTAATATCTGCCACAGGGGAGCGTGCAAAAATATCTGACACGTCCTTCCGAACCTAGAAATAGAGTCGTAAGTATCAGATCTTGTTGTGTCAGATATTGGTGCAGTCATCAGTACGACTCTAAAATAAATGTGGTTTACTTTGCGGTACTGATTAGTATATACTTACGACATTTTTAAAAATACATACTTGCGGTTTTAGATTGTTCTAAAATGTCCTTTGTATAGGTTGGAAAATAGCTAGCGATTCTCAGAAGAGTTAGGTAATTATAGTGTTATAGAATGGATTAAATTATTTTTTAACTTCTCATACTTTAAAAGTAGGACAATATAGCCTTACGAGGCGGGAGTAAAGTGAGTACTTTAGTCCCTAGGGAGTAAAAGTTTTTTTTTTTTTTTTTAAATTTACTTCGAGTGACTTAGATAAACTCAAACAGCCAGTACTAGCTTAGTTGGCATAAAATAAGATTGGACGTGTGACGATATGTGGACCATTTTCATGATGAAAATGTTACGTTCTTAGTCTACGTGCTTTTTCCGCATTGAAGGTGGCGGGCGGAGGATGGTGGAAGGTAGGAAGGTGGTGGTGGTGGATTCTATTTATTCCAGTTTGTGTATGGACTGGTACTGTGATGGAATCAGTACCGCAAAGTAAACCACATTTATTTTAGAGTCGTACAGTCATCAGCACCAATATCTGACACAACAAGATCCGATACTTACGACTCTATTTCTAGGTTCGGAAGGACGTGTCAGATATTTTTGCACGCTCCGCTGTGGCAGATATTAATGCTGGTGAATGTACCATCCCTTTCAACCTTGTATTACATATTATAAGTGACAGAGGGACGGAATAACGACACGAACTTCGATTTTCGAATTTCGGGATCACAATCCTAACGAGATAAGAGTACGCGATCGATCGAGTACCGCAGTGACAGCTACTTGGGAATTACTACGAAATTCGAAAATCGAAATTCGTATCGTACCGTCCCTTTCACTCTCTTATTAAATAATATTAGCGTAAGCGGGACGGCAAGATACGACGTTCGAATTTTGCATTTCGTAATACAGGGCCAGCAGGGCTACTACGAAACTCGAAGTTCAGTCATTGAGGTAACGTAAAAAAATCAAGGAACCCGGTGGGAATTGAGTTGCTACAGCGTTGTGCCACTATACCCCAACTACATTGAAGGCATATTTATGATATACACCCGGAGCTTACCATAGGACCGTTAGAAAAAAAAGCATAATTAAATAATTATTTACAACCTGACATAAATCTTTCAAACATGCAAATCTAAGCTGGTAATTTACAAGCTTAAAATATATCTCACGCTGTACGATAGTGCTGTAAATAATAATGGCTGCTAAGACCTGTCTTGTATAACACCTATGTTTCTCATAGCCTACGAAAAAATAGTTTATAAAATAATATATTATTATAAATGCGAAAGTGTGTCTTTGTGTGTATGTTTGTCCGTCTTTCACGTCGAGACGGAGCGACTGATCGACGTGATTTTTGGCAAAGAGATAGTTTATGGGTCAGAGAGTGACATAGGCTACTTTTTATCCCGGAAAAATGCACAGTTCCCGCGATAACCGAATTCTACGCGGGCGAAGCCGCGGGCAAAAGCTAGTAGTTTATAAATCTGTTCCTGTGTCCAGTGTCCACTCCATTTCAATAGCTTTGAACTAATTTGAGACTAGCATGAGAAATAATGAAAAATAATGTCTTCTATTGTATTCTAGAAAGACATAGTGCTGCAGGGCTACTACGAAATTCGAAAATCGAAGTTCGTGTCATTCGGTCCCTCTGACACTTACACTATTTAATACGAGAGCGAGAGGGGCGGTAATACGAACTTCGATTTTCGAACTTCGGAGTAGGCCCTCTGATACGCTGGCGTTTTGAAATAGGGGAGACCGAGGAGAGTTGTGACAGAGGAGAGAGTAGTGACAGCGTCGATTTTTTGGAACTTATTACCTTCTGGCGGGCTCGCAATTGCGCGCGTTTTTTAGTTCAAGTCTCGAGCTAGGAAACGCGCCTTGTTGCGAGCTTCATCATCATCATCATCATCATCAGCCCGAAGACGTCCACTGCTGGACAAAGGCCTCCCCCTTAGAACGCCACAATGAACGACAACTCGTCACTTGCATCCACCGGTTTCCCGCTACTCTCACGGGCGAGCGTTGCGAGCTTGCTAGCAGTTAATAGGTTACCAAAAATCGACGTTGTCACTACTCTCCTCGGTCTCCCCTATGTGCCTTGAATACGCGGGTTTTAAGAACCAATATGCATTTAAGACAGAGAGAAAGAGAGAGAGAGAGAGAGATAGACGCTTTTATTTACACATATCCACCTATTGTGGAAACGCTGCTTTATCCTAGATCCTTATTGGAACTTGCGATCGTATGCTCATCTCTTTTTACCCTCATCTTCTAACAGAAAAAAATTCTTGATATACCGGGTGTGGCCTGTAATACGAGCAAATAATTAAAACATAGATCGTACTCTTCTGAACAACAACAACATTAGTTCAACGACTTTTAAAAATAATGGAGTCTTTTGATGTTCCTTTTTTCATACAAATAAAATACTGCTATCAATGTACGCCGTCCTAGAACACAGCTGACACCGCCTGTCACGGTACTAACATCAAGCATTTTGCTTTACATTGCTTCTTCGAATAAACTTTAAAATGTAATAAAAGTTAAGAAACTATTTTATTTAGAAGTTCTGAACTAATGTTGTTCATTTTGAAGAGTATGATCTATGTTTTAATTATTTGCTCATATAACAGGCCACACCCGGTATTATGCCGTTGTGATTCCGAGTGTCTTAGACAGTGTAAACCAGGCTACTATATACGAAATTCGAAAATCGAAGTTCTTGTCGTTCCGTCCCTCTCACTCTTGTATTAAATAATATAAGCGTGAGCGGGACGGCATGATAAGAAATTCGAATTTTGCACTTCGTAATACAGCAGCAGGAGCTACACTGTCTAAGACAGTCCTGATTAGGTCACAGTAAATGGAATCAGTTGTTGACTAGTAAGTGACAAGTATTTATAAGTTAAATATATTATAAAAATACATTTAAATGTAATTAATTAATCAATGTAATTAAATTTGCCCCAACAGGGCATCATTTTTTATAATTTATTTGTAAAAAGTGTTGCAATAAATAAATAAATACTGAATACTGACATTTCTAATCAGTCGCATTTGCAGTTTTATGGATATTTAGCACTTGCATGGTTCGTTTAGATGCAAGCTATTAAGTTCGAACAGTACCTACTAAATATTAATCGCTTAGCGCATGTAAACCGAGGATAACGCTGTAAGCGTGATTTTTTCGCACGTGTAAATAAGACTAGCGCAGAAGGCTACTACGAAATTCGAAAATCGAAGTTCGTATCGTACCGTCCCTCTCACTCTCGTATTAAAGAACATTAGCGTCTGCGGGACGGCAAGATACGAAGTTCGAATTTCGCAGTTCATGGTATAGGGCCAAGTTTGGTATAAATAAAGCCTCATACAGCAACATTGATATTAATTTATATAAAATCATCATCATCATCATCCCAGCCTATATACGTCCCACTGCAGGGCACAGGCCTCCCCTCAGAATGAGAGGGCTTGGGCAGTAGTTCCCACGCGGGCAAAGTGCGGATTGGGAACTTCACACACACCATTGAATTGCTTCGCTGGTTTGTGCAGGTTAATAGGTTAATATCAAATAATTAATATGAATAACAAATAAATATCATGGGTTACTTGACTCCAATTGACCAAGTCCCAAACTAAGCAAAGCTTGTACTATGGATACTAGGCAACGGATAAACATACTTATATAGATAAACACATACTTAAATACATATTAAACATCCAAGACCCGGACCAACATTCTTATTATTCATACAAATATCTGCCCCGGCCGGGAATCGAACCTCGAGCTTCGTAGTCAGGTTCTCTAATCACTTGGCCATCCGGTCGTCAAGAATTAGAAATACAATTTATTGAAGAATTTTACTCGTACATACTTATATTACATTTATTGGTATAGATTTCATATTCGATATACCTAGTTGATAAATAGGGTAGACTACCTACACAGATATTCAAAATAGTATTCGATATAGATTCGAACCGTCTAAATTAAGGAATTACGCGTCTAACGTAGCAGTAAGTTGATCCTTATCTTTGAATAATTAAAATCAAATTGCATTAATCAACAGTTCAATTTGAACGGGTTACATTCATCCTTGGTTTTGTTATAAAGCCTCTTAGCACTTGAAGTGGTTTTAGCAACGCAACTCCACAATATTGCTTGGTTTTGTGTCGTTTTACAGCGCAGTAAACCAACAGTTTGTGTTATTTTTCATTAATTTTAAAATTTTAGTCTTAACTTATGTATAACTTAGGTGCTTATGTGATATATCTCTCGTTCCACGCCTTCATTCTTCTTAATTCGTAGTCCTTTTAAAATGTAGAGACTTAAATTAAAGGGCAAAAACTAGAGCATATCTATTGTAACAAGACCTCAAGAAAAAGTTAAAGAGAAATTCAATCCAGCACCGAACTTGATACTCATACAATTCAAGTAACTGTAAATTGTATGATGCTCCATTGACTATAAGACCACCGAGTTGTAAAAACTTAATAGGGTCTTCCCAACGAACCTGTTTTAGACTTTAGGGTTTTAAGTAAACTAACAACTACATAATTGCAAGCTATTTAAACGAAGAACCATGTTACCAACTTAAAGCTGCTTAAAAACTTGTTTACGCTTCTTGTGAAGCGTAACAGCCTTAGACTGTCGAACAACTTCGAAGCGAGCGTTGCAACGTTCAAAAAACATGTTCTAACTACTAACAGTACTACAGCCAAAATAATAGAGCTTAGTTTAAAAAAAATGTTCGTCTATAACAGGTTCTAGTTAAAAGTACCTCTCTCCTGGAACTCAGCGCTGCACCCCAGTGCCAGTAGGAGAAGAATCGCGACACACATTGTCACTAGCACTGTCACTCAGTCATGTTAGTCACAGCACAAAACACGCGCGAGCCGCACGATGGCGTAGCTTGAATGACTCTACTGCTGCTCTTGCGCAGCCAGAGCGTTACTGGAGACGCGACAGTTGATAAGTTCAAGGTTCAATTTATACCTACGGCGTGCTTAGTTTTAGCAAGCTTGGTGACAATGGGAAATAGTTAGTTGATAATGGAGTTCTGCGGTAACAAACATAAAACTCTAGCTGTTGAATTGAGATTCTGGGATTTCGTAAACATGAACATGAGAATTACCTACATCGATATAATAAAAAGAAATGTTTGAAATCATTTTTTTTAAAGTACTTACTTGTTTATCGGTATTCTAAGAACTTTTCAGAACAATAAATTTATGTTTCGGGTACCTTCATGATAGGAAGAATACCCAAAGGAATTATCAGATTTCTAATAAGGTTTAAAGCAAGTTTAGTTGGCAAATATGTATCAATATGTAATTTAAACAAATACTTAGTAAGTTTAATGAGATAACTAACTTTGACCAATTTTTGATATGCTGTCAGTTATAAAAAAGTGAATATTTTTCGTTTAATTCAATTTCATCCATAAATTTGAACCTTATTTAAATTAAAAACAAAACTCACAAACGATGGAAGTGATAACTATATAACCGTTGGAAGGTATTGGTCATAAATACATTTGATTTAACTATGTAAATACATATGTATTTAATAATCTATTAAGTATATTGACATAGTTTTTAATTGTTTATTGAATCAGGTGTTACTATGCGGAGGTCCATATCAATGAACTGAAATAGAACTGAATGAACTGAACATTTCAGTTCATATTTTAATTGATTTTACCCATTGATATGTCAATGGATAAAATCAATTAAAATATGAACTGAAACAATCCAATTCATCATCATCATCATCATAGCTTACAGACAGAAGTCCACTGCTGGACATAGGCTTCTTCCATGCCATAACACTCTGTTTCCAGTCCTTCGCATCCATCCGCTGCAAGCGACTCTCTTCTCTTTAATTGAAACAATTCGATTGATTTGTTTTTATTTTTGTCATGTTTTTAACTTTATTTTTGATGACGATCGTGAATCCTTACTATTTTTGTCATATCTAAAATGTAACGTGTGATTTTCATTAAAAAAAACATTAATTTATCTAAAACAATAGTTGCGACATCTTGACACTGACAGCCTCTCAGAGGCTCGTCACTACGCGTCGTCACGCCGTGTCTCGTCTGTTGTCTTGCTCTATGGCGAGGCTCGCGTCGCCGGCGCAGGTAAGCCTCCGATGGAGAGGGGATGAGCTCGCGCTAGGGATGGCAGTGGAGAAATTATATGAATTATAAATAAATAATACCTAATAATAACGATATGGGTGGTATTTGTAAATATACGTTTTAAGACCTAGAAAAAGTTAGTTTTATTTTTCTTTGCTTTTGTACTAATTTATTTGTTATTTTTTTTATATTAGATACGTATGTGCTTATAAATAAAGAATCTTTTTTACTTTCTTTCTTTACTAAATAATAATAAATAAATATCTTAGGGCGATTCTGCCCTGCTAAGCCGCAAGCCGCTATGTCTGAGATACGCCCTTTTAGTTTTTTTGTTCCATTCGATAGCTAAACCAATTTTGCACCTAATGATATGAGCCAAATAGCGCTATCTAACTTAAACCGGTTAAAAAACCACTAAGAAGATTTTTCATATCGCAACTCTTCCTTAAATTACTATGAGACTGAGTGCTATGTCGTTTATTTATACGAAGCCAAACAGCCGTACGTAATGACATAGGCTAAAACGCTTCAAAATAGTTACCATCAATGGCATTCAATTTCCAAACCAATAGGTGGTAAGTTCATAGTTATAAAGACAATCTCAAGGAAGACTTCACAATCAATCACGTGTTATACCAGGGCCCGATTGCATAGCGAAGTGCAGGCTAATGTTATTAGCAACTTTGTATTGAAATTCACTAATATCACCACCGCCCATAAACATCTGCAATACCAGGGGTATTGCAGATGCATTGCCAACCTAGAGGCCCAAGATGGGATACCTCAAGTGCCAGTAATTTCACCGGCTGTCTTACTCTCCACGCCGAAACACGACAGTGCAAGTACTGCTGCTTCAACGCAGGATTAGCGAGCAAGATGGTGGTAGCAATCCGGGCAGACCTTGCACAAGGTCCTACCACCTGCGAATATGATTATATACACGGTATCATACTATGACCGTACCAGCAACGTGTCAGGGAAAAATATATTATTTGTATTGAAAAGCATGAGACGAAGCCCACTAGCACGTTACCTAACAGTGCCATGTATGTGCTTGATATTCCGTTCTTGACACATTCTTATTACGTTCATGACATAATACGGTGTAGTGGATACCTTAAGCATTAATGCCATTTGAATTTTAGTCCTGTGGCTACATCATAGTTAGCAACCCTAGCGAAAGGAGATGCATTTTGTACCAAGAACTTTTGAATTCCAATACTACAGGTCGTAAGAGCTTTACTCTAGCTTCACCGTTGTCTCTTTCGTTTATCAACTGCATAAGCAAGACAGCGCGAAACTCTACCCAATTTAAACAAAAACGAAGCAAGTCGAGTTGTACCACTCTTCATTGTAGATTATAAAACATCGTGTCTAAGATTCAAAATGGAAAAGGCTTTGAGTTTTTTTCTGTGTATGGTAGTGTGAATGGAGACGGCAAGACAGTTATTAATTAAATTCTTTTGTTACTACGTTATTTGTTTTCGTAAAGGTAATGGGAAAGATCACAATATGTGACAGGCGGGGTAGTTCCTACATGACCTTTTACATATTAAAGAAGTTACTTAAACCTACTTACACTTACAATCCATACTAATATTATAAATGTGAAAGTGTTTGTGTGTGGGTATGTTTGTATGTTTGTCCGTTTTTCACGTCGAAACGGAGCGACGGCGCGACGTGATTTTTGGCATAAAGATAGTTTACGGGCCAGAGAGTGACATAGGCTACTTTTTATCCCGGAAAAATGCACAGTTCCCGAGGGAACAGCGCGCAATAACCGGATTCCACGCGGGCGAAGCCGGGGGCAAAAGGGAGTCATTTAGAAACTACATTTATAAGCGTCAGATTTGTGGTTTAAACCTAATATTCCAGGTACCTATTTTAACAAGATAAAGTAATCACATCATTAACAAAATAGGATTGATAATTAAAATATACTTTACGCTAACGATAAAAGTAAACTAAAATTAAAAAATACCTAGTAGGTATTTAAATATTATAATAATTATTATTTCTACGGCTCTACCCAGTGGAAGAATAAAAAAATTGCTGTATCACGTGAAAATTACGCAAAAGCCCTTTTTAACCCCCGACGCAAAAAAGGGGTGTTATAAGTTTGACCTCTATGTGTGTCTGTCTGTAGCACCGTAGCTCTTAAACGGGTGGACCAATTTGAATGCGGTTTTTTATTTGAAATCAAATTTTCTAGCGATGGTTCTTAGACATGTTTCATCAAAATCGGTTCAGCCGTTTTTGAGATATTGAACACTGAAGTGACAAAGTCGGGGGTTTTCCAACGTTTTGTAGGTTAGGTTAGGTTATTAGTGAACCATCACCCCTGTCAGCACTCACTCATCATAGTGGCATTTATCAACTTATTTGTTTTATATGGGTATGTCCCACTAACGTTTTAAACTTTCGTGATTCTCACTCATAGTCAAAATACCACAAACGGGACTTATCACGCTATTATTACACAAGTAATATTTACCTCGACGTTTCGGCAACGTTACAGTTGCCGTGGTCACGAGTAGACTGAAGTGTGGGGTGTCAAGTCTGCCTAGCAGCGCGAGTTCTTCGAACTACCCGCACTTGATCACTAATAGTGCCGGCACTCGTATCACGAACTACCCGCACTTGGTCACTTTTATTAGTCACCCTATCACACCGACACACAACACTAACAACGTCCGATCGTCCCTCCGAACATTCATCCCGAGGCCGACACTTATTAATAACAGGATAACACGAAGATGAAAGTTTATACCCATCGTCCCGGTTGAAATTCTTATGCTTTTTTATTTCAACTGCTTCACGTACCATTCTTGAGTAAAAAAAAGCGAGGCGTCGAGGTAAATATTACTTGTGTAATAATAGCGTGATAAGTCCCGTTTGTGGTATTTTGACTATGGCGCACTAGTATTTAAATCGCCAAAAAATTCACATGACACACACAACACACAAACATCACGCCTGTATTCCTAAATGGGGTAGGCAGAGCACACGAAACGTTACCGCTTCGGAGCCACTTTTAGCAATTTTAGATTTAAAGTTTGACAAAAACGGTAGGTACAATAGTGACAGGGTGCTAGCCTGTCGCCTACGGTATACCTTAACCTATATCCTCAGTCGCCTCTTACGACATCCACGGAAGAAATGGAGAGGTGTAAAATAATTCCAACCCGACACCACACAGATTTCAATTCACATGACATACTTAAATGACGTTAAGTATTGACTATTTTTGTCCTGCTAAAATTATAAATGTAAAATTTTATGAGTATGTGTGTGTGTATGTGTGTGTGTATGTGTGTGTGTCTATTTTCTGTTTGTGGTACAAAAGGCAACGACCGAACCTATTATTTCTTCTGTGTTGTGTATCAAGGCAAAAGCGGCCCGCCAGAAGGTCGACGAAGCCACGCTATGGCGGGGCTTCTATTTTCTACTCTAACTTAAAAGGTAACGAAGTAACCTATTATGAAATGAGTGTATTTTTGTTAAAGAATACGCGCACTTCTAAATCGTGTCTAATTGTAAACAAATACATGCGACTCGTTGCGGTATTCTGAATGCAGCACGCTCATTGGCTGGCTGGCCGGTTACGGCGCGTGCGCGCTCTCGTTCCCGCGCAGCGCACCACGAGGTGTGTTGCTAATTTTCATTAAAAAAGAAGACGAATTATTATTTTAGTTGCTAAGACATTATTTACGATGCTCTCTATTGGGGGTTGATTTTAGTTAAATTGGTAGACAGAATATTGAGTTGCAATATTAGTCGCCGAATCATGATTTTTGAAGATAAGTTATATTATTTGTTGTTTGTAAATTGTTGCTCGATCTTGCATAATTTGCTGGTATTGTAAAGATGGCATATTAGTTTAATAGAAGCTGTTCTATTAACCCGTTGCTTACATACAAAAACAGATGTTCCGTTGCGGATGCTAAATAAAACTTTAGTCGCTGCACTTATTATTTCCCATAAAAAATACAGTCATTAAAAATATTAGCAATTTAGCGTTACCCAAAAACCTGTAGGGTATTCCGGTTGTCCCAGAAACTTGGAGTTTGATATGAATATAGGTCAGTAGATACAATCAATGAGAAAAGTCTGAAAAACTAAATGGTGTTTATGCCTCTCTTTCAGTCACCATTTAAAATGATCCCATACGGCGTTCATTTTGCTTAGGAGAGGTGCTCGGCTAAAACTGGATATTCATTATTCATTAGCAAGGAGCGTAACTTTGGTGCGGGTGACGTCATTATGATGGACATAATTACACAAACATATAGGACATATACACACAGGATATTTTTAAAACAAAATTACGACACTGCAATGATTCTTAATAATTTAGTGGTGATGTCAATTTAAAATACTTTTGAATTAAATATTTTACTGGGTAGTCCCTGTGTTTATTTGGGTTTTAATGGGTAGGTAACGAAAAATATTTTTCCTCGAGTAAATGAAAGAACACAACAAATGTTTAATTGGATGACAAAGTATGCAGAACGCTTAAGATTGCAACATAATATCGCATTTTAGTTTTTATTTACATAAGTACAACATAAATTATATAACACTCGAATCTCCCGCCAGTTACAAAAAATTTTTTATTCGACTGGATGGCAAACAAGCAAGTGGATCTCCCGATGGTAAGAGATCACCACAGCCCATAAACATCTGCAACACCAGGGGTATTGCAGATGCGTTGCCAACCTAGAGGCCTAAGATGGGATACCTCAAGTGCCAGTAATTTCACCGGCAATAATTACCGGTAATTTGTAATTGGTGTTGTACTGGTCATAATCATAATCCTCATAACCGAACTTAGAGCAAAATATTGTTGACGGTAAAAACCTTTCATCGTGTATTTTTTTATGGCATTTTTTTTTAATATACTGAGCGGGAAAAAATCGGTCGCTGGCAGAAATAGGTAATGTTGTATGCAATGAGGGCTATCGTTTTTTGTCTCACTAGATGGCGCACTGTTGCGTGAGGTTTTTATGTATGGCTTTCAAAGTCTGTTATTACGGGCGTGAAAACAAAGTTTAGATTAAAATCATATTTAATACACCTTAAAACCGTACCATAAAAATATCGAGCATGCCACAGTGTTGCATAGTCCCCGTTTTGTTCGGAAAAAAGGGAGGCAAAAGGTTTCTGAAAGACAAAACTGTCTCAAAACACAGACATTCATTGCCCCGGAACGCATATTTGCCATAGTTAATTCCAGATATTGCTAAATATTCACAAAATTATTCTAATTATAAATAAACCCGCGTAGCTCACCCAAAAACTATGAGATTGACATTTCGGAGACCTCACGCTACACTAGCGCCTCTAGCGGCGAATTCATACGCGATAGCCCTCATTGCATGGGCCACAGAGTACCATGGGCTAAATTTTGTGCCGCTGAGTATATTTCTTTGCGTAAAACTTCTGGCAATTCCAAATCCCAAAACCATCCATGAAAATTTACTACGTTCTATCTGACATTGATTATTATATCAGTAAAGTAAAGAGGTCTGGATAAAACAATCAGTATTTTATTTAGCTTGACGTCATACATCTGTCATTGGCACCAAAGTTACGCTCCCTGTTCATTAGATAGGTAACTTTAAACGGAACCAGTAAATAGTTTAATAACACAAATAGCTTTTGACCGCGGCTTCGTCCGCGTAGAAAAGTAATTTTGGGAAGTAAGTATTTTATTTTTATAGGATACCTATTCTGCCAATAATACCTACATATGAAAATAACGAATTTTAAGTTCCCGTGGGAGAGAAATGACTATTTTAACCCCATTTTTATTGTTTGTATTGTTAATCAGAGTCTGTAGCTTTCTATTAGTGTTTTTTTTTTATTCAGCATCGAAGTTAAATGTCATGTCATGAAATTACATGAGGTTAAAATAGCATAATATGTTATGTAAAGTTAATTAATGTAATTAATTTTAAAATTGCCACGCCCCAACAGGGCATCATTTTTTATAATTTTTTGCAAGAGGTGTTGCAATAAATAAATACTGAATAATGAATAAATTAACTTATTTCCATCCCGTGGGAATTTTGCATTTTCCTGGAGAAAAAGTAGCCTACGTGAATGAGTGTGGCTTTCTATTGGTGAAAGAATTTCTAAAAAAAAACAGCCACGAAGTTTAATTCACTTATTTCTATCCCGCAGGAATTTCGCATTTGCCCAAAGAAGAGTAGTCTATACTAATGAGAAATACTGTAGCTTTCTATTGGTATTTTTTTTAAATCAGCCCCGAAGTTGAATTCAGTTTTTTCTATCCCATAGGAATATTGTAATTTCCCGAAGAAAAAGTAGCCTTTATCATTTGGGGATAGGCATATAATATGTAAGTTTTTTTTTAATCAGCTCCGATATTGAATTAATTTATTTCTATCCCTAGGGAATTTTGCATTATCCCGGATAAAAAGTAATCTATGTCAATCAAGGATAGTGTAGCTTACTAACGATGAAAGAATTTTTAAAATCGGCTCAATAGTTTCAGAGATTCGACTACAAACAAATAAACGATAAAAGTTTAGATATTTCCCTATACCGTGGGAATTTCGAAAAATCCTTCCTTAGTACACCTCTACAACACTCGAGGTACATGTATGGCAAATTGCAAGTCTCTAGCAGCAGTAGTTTAGGCTGTGCGTCGGCTGTCAGTCAGTCAGTCAGTCACGGTACTGTTTTATATGCCTAGATACAAATTTTTAACCGTTTTTGAATGGAATTTTGACAGAAATGATTTCCTCAAAACGAAAAAATAACGAAAACTTGTGTCGTGGTGAATGTAAAAGACAAAGACAAGCTAGTAAAGTTCCAAGTTTCCGCGGCCTAATGTAGAATTATACTACTAATGCCACCTATCGTGGCACAAATGCACTTACCATTGGCTTTGAAAGTTAGCCAACCGCGCGGTATCGTTAATGCGGACAATGGCCACGAGATGGCGTTGAACTAGGATTATTCAAGCTTATCGATACTTTGTATTTATTAATGTGACTTTAACACTGTTACCGACCCCAAGATAGGTACCTAATAATGTAAAATTAGATTATTTTATTAAATAATACACATCGTGTCGTACTTTTACATTTTATTATTTCCTAGATGCATGGCTAGATGGCGTTTGGAACTGAGTATTTTCGGGTGCGGTTTAGTGTACGTAGGACCCCGTATTTTTCGACTCGGAATGAACATCTCTAAATAAATTGAAACCCTTAGCAGTTACAGGAGAATTAGGAGGTCATTAGGCAGTCAGGTTCATTCTAGGTCAACAAAATATAAGTAGATCGTTAACCGCACTCGTATTTTATTATACCTACCTACCATATTAAATGATATTATACCTACCTACCATTAGGTTTGGTATCATTTTCATAGGTACTGTACTGACCAGTAGGAAGCTCTAACAGAAATACGTGTTATCATCATCACAGCCTATATACGTCCCATTACTGGGCATAGGCCTCCTCTCGAAATGAGAGGGCTTGAGCCGTAGTTCCCACGCGGGCCCAGTGCGGATGTGGGAACTTCGCACACACCATTGAATTGCTTCGCAGGTTTGTGCAGGTTTTCCTGAATAGGTAAGTAATATTTCCTTGGCAATAAAACTCGTCATAAATTTCGAATATAATTTCGCACATTCATTTCGAAACTCTACGAGATGCGAGCCCCGGGTTTGAAGCGACGATCCTCATCTTGAGAGGCCATAGATCAAACAGCTACGCCACCACGGCACGGATTTGTACAATACAAATTATTTGAATTAGGTATGTATGTGGCAGTGCTTAATCAAATAGATTTTAGTGTTCGTTGTTCTTTGGAGTCGGTTTTTTCTCTTTTTAGGGTTCCGGAGCCAAAATGGCAAAAACGGAACCCTTATAGTTTCTCCTTCTCTGTCTGCCTGTCCGTCCGCGGCTTTGCTCAGAGACTATCGATGCTAGAAAGCTGTAATTTTGCACGGATATATATGTAAACTATGGCGACAAAATGGTACAATTAAAAAAAAATTTTTTTAGGGTACCTCCCATAGATGTAAAGTGAGGGTGTTTTTTTTTCTCATCCAACCCTATACTATAGTGTGGGGTATCGTTGGATTGGTCTTTTAAAACCAAAGGGGTTTGCTAAGACGACTTTTCGATTCAGTGATTTGTTTGCGAAATATTCAACTCCCCCTCTAAAATCTAAACCAGTGGGTGGAAAAATTTGAAAAAATTTAGGATGGTAGTAAGTATATCAAACTTTCAAGGAAAACTATAACGGCTAAGTTTGCTTGAGAATTTTTAGTAGTTTATGAGTAAATAGCAGCCCAAGGTATAAAATATACCTAAACTTGGAAGATTCTGTATAAAATACGAAATCCCTAGAAAAATATTACTTATTTTTTTCGTAATGGCTACGGAACCCTATTTTGTGCGTGTCCGACACGCTCCTGGCCGGTTTTTTTTTAATTGACCAAAAAGTTTATGAGCGTCCGAACTCCACGGACCCAAAGTTTCAACAGCAAAGCCGGAAATAATGTAGTCTTTAGATAGCCCTGTATATTACGGTGTTTTGCTGTCACAACCTGCGCTGCTGCTCCGCCCGCCTTAATAGATGAAGAGGCTAAATGGGACGGCGGAAGGGTATCCACACAAGTGGCATCCCAAATAAGTGGCCGACCCATTTGCCTGGGAATAAGGGTTAATCCGTCGGGTCTCTTTCCACCATCGCGGGCAAGCCCGGGAGGTTCCAAAATATTATTAGATAAATTAAATTGAGACTTTACCTACATATACCTATCTGTCTGATAGAATATCAGCAATTTATCAGGGGCTGGTGCAATAAGCCCTAGCTATGTTAAATGCGACCTTCGTCGTACCGAAACATCTGCATGAGCCAAGGCCACTGAACAATATCGGATATTCTTTCACCGAATTATTCGGATATCATATACTAAAAGAATAAGAAACAGAATGTGCAGTCAACTCATCTGCATTAATATCTGCCACAGCGGAGCGTGCAAAAATATCTGAGACATCCTACTAGCGATAGAAATATGTAGAAGCGTATCTACTGATCGCAAACGTTCCGCTAGAGGCGCTGTTCGTGTTTCCATACAAATTGAGATTTTAACGCGTACGCGATCGAGACGTATTTTGTAACCGAAAACTTACACTAAGGGTATAGACATTAGATAGATCTTTATAAGTGTCGAAAATATCCAAAGGAATTATAGTAAGATCGCCGAACTTCAATCCGATTGCCAGTCTAAAGCCACATTCACATTTATCTGTCGTGTTGTGTCGTGACGTCACGCATCAGAACGGTAGCGGTATCATACATTTTATCGTTTACCTTTACTTGCCCGAATTTCACTTGCCATACCAACGTTTGTCATAAAATGTATAGAACCGTGCTGTTTTCAGGATTTTTTTAAATGTCATCATATAGAATGCAGTAGATTAGGTTAGGTTAGTTTAATATCAACTCTAAAGAAATTACTATTTCAGAAATAAGTAACATTAAGGCAAATGGAAATTCTAGAAAACGATACATTCGTGCAAACGATAGAGAACCACATTTTATAAGGTTGCGTTCACATTTATCTGATGCAGTGTGTTGTGACGGCTTATGTTGTGTCGCATCAAAGCTATAGAGAGAGAGAGAGAGAGAGAGAGAGAGAGAGAAACAGAGAGCATCACATCACAACACGACAGATAAATGTGAATGCGGCTTAAGGTGCGAGTGAAATCGCGGGCGTAGCCTAGTATTTAGGTAATCAATAAGTCATCAAACTCGCGCGTAGTGTATTGAGAGTAAAATGGTCATAACCTAACCGACTTAACCGTCCAACGACCTAAATTTAGGGCATACCTACCTCAAAGCAAATGTCAACTTTTACTAAAAAAATCACCCCCACTTTACGTCTATGGGAGGCACCCTAAAAAATTTTTTTTGTACTTTTTATTGTACCATTTTGTCGGCATAGTTTACATATATATTCGTGCAAAATTACAGCTTTCTAGCATTGATAGTCCCTGAGCAAAGCTGCGGATGGACAGACAGACAGAGAGACAGACATGGCGAAACTATAAAGGTTCCGTTTTTGCCATTTTGGCTACGGAACCCTAAAAAAACGCATTCAAATCGGTTCACCCGTTTAAGAACTAGGGTGCCACAGAAAGACACACAGACACACTAGCGGTCAAACTTATAACACCCCTCCTTTTGGGGTTACAAATAATTGACTGCAGAAAATAAAGAAGACTATGTAAAAATTTCAATATGAAGTTTTTACGAACTATTAAATCGATTTACTGGGTTTGACCACACAGCTCTGCAGGGCTACTGCAGGGCTACTACGAATCTCGAAACTCGAAGTTCGTATCGTACCGTCCCTCTTGCTCTCGTATTAAATAGTGTAAGTGTCAGAGGGACCGCACGACACGAACTTCAAGTTTCGAGTTTCGTAGTAGCCCAGCTGGCCCTCTTTATCGTAATTTATTGAATCAGGCGTTACTTTGCGGAGGTCCATATCAATGAACTAAAACAACAGTATGGGGTCTATTATTAATGAGCAGGTAAATTTAGTTTCATCTCCCTTGCTACGGCTTGGATCTAATTTCAGCAATGGTAGTTAATAAAACATGCCTTGACAGTAAATAAATAAAAATCAAGGCAGTTTAGAAGGACGGTTAAAAAATTTATTAATAATTTGAGGGCAGTTTCGTTTTGTTTCATAAAACGTATGTGGGTACTTGGGGAGTTACAGTGACAAGTTAAAACGGTGGTTGTGGTTCGTTAGTCTAACAACTGGTAGCATGGTGTAGGTACGGTTGTGTCACTCTGAAGATGAGCTCTGGTTGAGTTCTAAACGCGTCAGTGTAGTGTGGTGGTGGTGATAGATGGGTTTGTGTGATTTGTGTGTGTTCTTACAGTGTGGAGGTGGAGGAACTGCATGAACATGCATATTTTGCATAAGCTTAGCTATCGTAAGGTCGCGGGTGAGCAAGGAAATTCTTTTAGCTCCTCTTTATCGTGTCGGTCATAAAGCTCGGGCATGTGAACGGAGTGGCATATCCGCGCACACTGATCTATGCAAGGCCGCTTGCGAAACGGAGATGTGGAACGATCTATATTTACCGCCGGCGCACGCGCATCCATCGTGGTTTCCTTGCTACCTGTCCTAGCAATAACATATACCCCGCTGCACACTACCTTAACCCCAGCAGGGCTACGAAACTCGAAAATCGAAGTTCGTATCGTACCGTCCCGCTGACGCTTATATTATTTAATACGAGAGTGAGAGGGACGGTACGATACGAACTTCGATTTTCGAATTACGTAGTAGCCGTGCAGTGCAGACCAAGCCCTTATACGAAGCTACGAAGTGTAAAATTCGAAGTTCGTATTTTGCCGTCTCTCGCTGACGCTTATGTATGTTACTTAATACGAGAGTGAGAGGGACGAAACGATACTAACTTCGATTTTTGAATTATGTTGTTGCCCCCCTGGTAAAGACATTGTGCAAGTTGCGTTACCTACATTGCGGCGCTCGATTGACCACTACAAAGTCGTTAGCTTTACGGCCTCGCTATGTTTATTGAAGAATAAAGTTGCTATTAAAAATAAAGTTGCTTTACATTGCTAAACCGATAAGCGATGAGTTTTAAGTTGTCATTGAAACGCAGCAATATAAAAGAACTTGCACAGTTTTTCGTCCAGGTTTAAACTGGGCTTAAAACTGTCTGGAAATAGTTTGAGTCTCAAAGGACAGTATATTTTTAATCCCGGAAAATTTCATATATCCCACGGGATAGTGATAAATGAATTCTACGCAGACGGTGTCGCGGGAAACAGCTAGCAAGCTATACTTTATCTTGGGAATGTATAAACCTCCAACGGGATAGAGGCAAAACTGCAAGCAACGACTAGTTTTAATATTTATCTCGAGCAAAGTTCAGAACGATAGTTAGACGTAGTGACATTGAATATTGTTCATTAAACCTGTCTGGAGAATACAATGGTTAATTTGTTTTTAATTACCTATCATTTATAATAATAAACTAGTTGTGCCCGCGACTTTGTCCGCGTGGACTTAGATTTATCTCAGCCAGTTATTGTTTTAACTGCCTAGAAGTTTAGGAGTGACCAAAGTTTCGGCTGATCTCTCGCTGAAAACAAAACTGTACTGTAACCAAAAAAAAAACTTTATACAAAAAAATACTGGACAGGCGAAATACCGCTAGATGACGCTAGTATCGTGTGATTCATTCAGTTTTTAACCCCCGACGCAAAAAGAGGGGTGTTATAAGTTTGACCGCTATGTGTGTCTGTGTATCTGTGTATGTGTCTGTCTGTCTGTCTGTGGCACCGTAGCTCTTAAACGGGTGGATCGACTTGAATGTGTTTTTTTATTTGAAAGCAGGTTTTCTAGCGATGGTTCTTAGACATCAAAATCGGTTCAGCCCTTTTTGAGATATTGAACTTTGAAGTGACAAAGTCGGGGTTTTTTAACCAATCACAAACGTGATCCAAATCTCAAATGGCCCTCACGATAGTGGCGCCAACTATCATGTCGCAGAAAACCTTATACAGTGTGTTACCTGCGATAGAATCGAACCCTAGATTTAAAGCCGCATGGTCAGAGAATCCCCGTATTAGACCAGTGTGAAAATATCCATTGTATAAATGGAGCACTGTAGAACTCTAATGACTTTGTTTTCGCTTCAAATATATAAAGAGTAAAGTCCTCTCGACCCAGAGCCCGATCAATCAGCAAAAACATAAATAAGTCGTCGTATTTTCTTACGAATAGCCACTTTTACCGACCCGATGTGCCGACGTTGACGTGGTTATGAATCAGAACGTTCAAACTATTTCACTTTCACACGGTCTTATTGCCTTTTTGGAGCGCTGAAAATTAGATCTAGAATGAAAGAATGCACGATCCAATCTTTGAATTGTATGAAAGAAACTGTTTTAGTTGAGATATTGGGTGTAGAAATACGCGGTGAGTCATGGCGGCTGCCGCGTTTCACAGTGAAGCGGAGACGTCACATACGGGACTATAGGAAGCATCTCTAATGGCATCGTCTAGTTTCTAGGTATTTTTTTAACCCCCGACGCAAAAAGAGGGGTGTTATAAGTTTTACACCAGTCTTTTTTTTATGGAGGCAAACGAACAAATGGATCGCCTCACGGTAAGCTATTACCGTCACCCATTATGGACACCTGCACCAGAAGAGTCACAAGTGCGTTGCCGGCCTTTTAGGTAGGAGTAAGCTCTTTTCTCGAAAGCTTGAAGGTCATATCGGTCCGGGAATACCGCAGGCGATAGTTCATTCCAGAGTTTTGCTGTGCGAGGCAGGAAATTTCTGGAAAAACGCACAGTAGAGGACTGCCAACCATCTAAATGGTGAGGAAGTGTAGTCGCGTAGGGCGTTGTGTCTGTCTGTCTGTCTGTCTAGTGACTAGACTCTAGTCTATGGCGTGCATTGAGTGGGCAGCGCCAGTGCTGGTGGCGCACTGCCTTTGACAAACTAGTACCAACTGCCTACCTTGGAATCGACCTAATCCACGCCAGCGCGTCTGTTTGCCTGTGGATATACTGATTTCGATGCAATATTTTTTACGAGAAAGCGAGTTACCTTATGGTGATTCTTAGCTATGTTGGATAAAAATCGGATCAAACGTTTTTAAGATCCTGAACTTTGAAATGACAATGTAGAGGGAGTTTCAACTTTACAAAGATTTTTTAGGTTAGTCGCCTATTGGTTCGTAGATTTTCTAGGGGAACTTTTTAGTTTCTAATACAAGGTACGATCACCTGCATTACCCACTGCAGATGTGCAAGTTGCGGAAAGTTTCCAAAAAGTTTGGAAAACTTCTTGGAAATAACTGGAAACTTTCTCAAGATATATTCAATATAGATAAGCAGAGCAGAGGAGGCTTAAAAGAGAGAAATTTTTATTTTCTCAAAATATATGTAGGACAGTTAAATTTAACTAATTTATGAAACAGATAGTTTCAATCGCCATAGATACAAAATTGTGAGAAGTTTTCGTAATTTTTCTATATGAAAAATTCCACAACTTTGAAAAGTTTCCTTTGGCACATCAGTACCAGGTAAGTAATAAAGTGTACCTACCCTTTTTAACCGTGTTATAAGTTTGACCGCTATGTGTGTCTGTCTGTGGCATCGTAGCTCTTAAACGGGTGGACCGATTTTAATGCGGTTTTTTATTTGAAAGCAAGTTTACTAGCGATGGTCCTTAGACATGTTGTATCAAAATCAGTTCAGCCGTTTTTGAGATATTGAACTTTGAAGTGACAAAGTCGGGGGTTGTCCAACTTTTTGTTGGTAAGGTTATTCAAAGAAAAAAACATGTCCCCATTTTACATACAATTTTCATGTGTCCATTTTTGTATGTCCATCATCCACCTCTAACTTACTAAACTCAATGGTAAAAAAAGGTACAAAACTGACAAAAAAACAAGGAAACCATTTTTACCCTCCAAATCAATAGTGCTAATAATTCTGAGTAAAAAAAACCCAAATCTAATTCTGAAAAATGTATAGGCTGCAATTAAACTGAAAATCCCCACTAACATTATAAGTCTAAACAACGCAACCGCAGTTCACACTGAAACTATAATTTTTTGCGTTACTGAAGTCAACAATACGGCGAGCACCTACAAGGTGTAACATTCTCGGTCCGAAATAGATGCGCGTAGGCGCCTACCTCTGTTGTTCGAGAACTGCGCGAGCGCCGAGCTCCGAAACTGTGGATAAGCCAAACCCTTAATCTAAATCTCCGTTTAAGTCAATTTGATCCGGTAAACTGCTTTTTCGCAGAATTATTGTTTGCCAAATGTTTCACTTGCCAAATGTTTCATTTTCCAACTAATTTTTTTTCGAAATCAATTTTTTTTTTCAGTGTATTTTCTTACACAGGTTAGGTTAGGGTGGTTTTATGAAAGTACTGAAAAAAATTTAGTTCCAGAGAAAATCCTGAGTTGGGAAAAGGCAGACAACCATTTGAGCCATTCAGAATGTTGATTGGACGGGACACTAAGGCAAATTAAATTTACTTGTTTGTATCAGGCGCAAATCGGCGTAACTTTGTGGCGGTCATGTTGCCATTCCCTTTTGAAATGCGCTTTGTAGTTATTAGTATATTTAATTATTTTCATTTAGTGTTTTTATCAATAAAAATAATCATTTATACGGCTTTTATAACTATCAACTCACGACAAACCGGCATTATTCAAACAAAATGTATGAACGGTGTTTTAGTGACGACATTAATATTACCCTATGATGGGTCAAATATAGCTGCAACATAATAAGTGGCAGAATATTCTTAATAATGTGAGAAAAATCTACGAAGTATTCAGAGAGAATTTTAGGGCAAACTCGTTTCTACTAATCACGGCGCAATTTCGCTATTGGCTAAATAAATTAGAAAAAATTAGAACCTTCCATTTGGTAATTTTGCAACTGAAAAATTTGGTTAGTAGTCTAAAAGATAGTAATAAATCAAAACGCAGAAATCATACTAAATTTTACAATTTTCCAACTTAGTGCAATGCTAATAAGGTAAACGTACGAGTGCTCGTCGCTTTCCCAATAGTTAGCATCTTTACTCTTATGTCATTGCAATAGAGATGACATCAGGGTTTTATCTATTGGGCATTAGCGTGTCGAACAATCGGACGTTTACCTTAAATAATAACCTAAATCCGTTTTCTATTCGTGTTTTGGCACAGATTATAATCCAGATTAATTTACAGCGACTTGGTCGCTCGGTGTAGTCCTAAGGTGTAGTCATAATGCATATGCGTCGTGTACTAACTGACAGCAATTAGAACGATTGAAATGTGACCTGGTATCGTAGGGTTGATAGAAATTACAATTCAAATAACGAAAAAGATTTTCGGATACGCTGGATAGGTTCGAATCGTAGCTACACGCACCAAATGTACGAACTGCACGGTCAACCCATCCGAAACTTTGATCGCTAAGTAGTTCGAGTACATAATTTCAGGGTTCCTTTCCATTACCTGGCCAACGTGCATGGATCCTGAGGGGTAACATTTCTTCGCAAATCCGAGAACAAATGGTGCAAATTTATGCGCCCTTGAAAAGAAAGATGGAGGTATTAGACCCATAGCCGTAGGACTAGCCTTTAGGCGTTTAACCTCGAAATTATCGTGCAAGCATGTCCTTCCTAGGCTAACTACAAATTTTCAACCCCATCAATTGGGCTTCGGAAGTAAAGGGGGATGTGAAGTTGCGGTTCACGCAGCACGCACCTTCCTCGAGGACGACTGCAGTGAAGTTTTTTTTTTTATTTATTTTTTATTAGACTGGATGGCAAACGAGCAAGTGGGTCTCCTGATGGTAAGAGATCACCACCGCCCATAGACAACTGCAACACCAGGGTATTGCAGATGCGTTGCCAACCTAGAGGCCTAAGATGGAATACCTCAAGTGCCAGTTATTTCACCGGCTGTCTTACTCTCCACGCCGAAACACAACAGTGCAAGCACTGCTGCTTCACGGCTGGATTAGCGAGCAAGATGGTGGTAGCAATCCGGGCGGACCTTGCACAAGGTCCTACCACCTGCAAAGTGCTGCTGAAGGTCATCATCCCATCATCCCAGCCTATATACGTCCCACTGCTGGGCACAGGCCTCCTCTCAGAACAAGAGGGCTTGGGCCATAGTTCCCACGCGGGCCCAGTGCGGATTAGGAACTTCACACGCACCATTGAATTGCTTTGCAGGTTTGTGCGGGTTTCCTCACGATGTTTTCCTTCACCGCATAGCTCGTGGTAAATTTCAAATGTAATTCCGCACATGAATTTCGAAAAACTCAGAGGTGCGAGCCGGGGTTTGAACCCACGACCCTCTGTTTGAGAGGCGATAGGTCAAACCACTAGGCCCCCACGGCTCTCATGCTGCAGGCTCATGTCGCATCTCTGCTGAAGGTGGATGTCAAAAATGCGTTTAACTCTTTAGACAGAGGTGCTCTGCTCACAGAAGCCAAAAATAACATTCCAGAAATTTACAGTTACCTTTGGCAATGCTATCACCAGTCATCACATCTACTATTCAAAACTCATACTTTGTCTTCTGCAGTCGGTTGTCAACAAGGCGATCCTCTTGGACCAGCTATTTTCAGTTTAGCTATTCACCCTATCATTACATCCCTAAATTCTAAATTCAATTCATGGTATCCTGACGATGGCACCCTAGGAGGCGAAGCGAACACAGTTCTAGATGATTAACGTCTCCTCATTAGCTCTTTCAATAAAATTGGACTAGATTTAAATTTTGCTAAATGTGAATTGTGATGAATGTGGTGATGGTTTAACTCTCATTATTTGCAATAATTTGTTTGCGGGACCAAAAGTAAAAACATTATAATACCTAAAACCATGTCTTTGAATGAAAAACACACTGTGCCCGGCTGCCATTTATCCAAATTAACAAGAATTTTAACTTAATTTGACCTGTTGAATGTTCCACTGGAGTTGACGGAAACCAAAAATAGATTAGGTACTAAACTATATTTTAAACCGCGTCCATAGGAATTTTCTTGGGTAGTCCGGGTCGGTTCTGTTTTGCTCGATTCTTGGCAACTAGGTAACATGTAAAGTTTTAACTGCCTTGTATAACGCTGGAAGCTGGACTTGCAAAACCCAGTAAACTCGTGAGGACACCCATTAATTTAAAGAGATTTTGGAGATTTATCCGCCCCTTCTTCCTTCCCGGTGAGTTGCGAGATAAAGCTAGAGATTCCGCATTTTCAAAAAATAATTATTTTTTCTTTTGTCGATTGAATAATAACCTAACCAACAAAAAGTGGGAAAACCCCCGACTTTGTCACTTCATAGTTCAATATCTCAAAACGGATGAACCGATTTTGATGAAACATGCCTAAGAACCATCGCTATAAACCAGATTTCAAATAAAAAAACTGAATTTAAATCGGTCCACCCGTTTAAGAGCTGCAATGCCGTAGACAGACACACAGACAGATAGAGATCAAACTTATAACACCCCCCTTTTTGCGTCGGGGGTTAAAAAAATATGGACATATAGCCGGCTTAAGTTCCGCGTGTCATCACTGCTATGTACATACTTAAACTTTTTATTAAGAAGTGACGTCACGGGCCCGACTCCCGAACTTTGACAGGTTTCATCTTAGTCATATTTCGTTTGATTGTCAAAAAAATACGTTTCCAATATTTTCTGATATGGTTTCTGATATTTCTGATATGGCCTGGGAGAGCGAGTTGACACTATACTCAGCGGCCGCCTAAGCCGGATTCTCACACCAAAGAGCCCAACAAGGGTACTGACCGATCTAAATATGTGAGGGGGGGGGAGACTACAATAGAAATATCTCTCCAATATCCCTAGGCATAACATCTGCCTGGAGAGAGACCTCTCTATAGTAGCTTCCCCCCTCATGTGCCACCATGCAAACGAGCAAATACTCGGGCTAAGAAGGACACAACATATCCCCCAAACCTATCGCCAGAATAATATATTGAATCAGGCGTTACTTTGCGGAGGTCCATAATTATCTATGAACTAAAAGAATTTCTTTGCTTACCCGCAACCTTATGATAGCTAAGCTTATACCAAGATATGCGTTCTCATGCAGTTCCTCCACCTCCACACTGTAAAAACACACACAAATCACACAAACCCATCTATCGCCACCACCACACTACACTGACGCATTTCGAACTCAACCAGAGCTCATCTTCAGATGTTAGACACCACACAGACAGATGTTAGATGTCAGATTGTGTGATTTGTGTGTGTTCTTACAGTGTGGAGTCGGAGGATCTGCATGAACACGCATATCTTGCATAAGCTTAGCTATCTTAAGGTCGCGGGTGAGCAAAGAAATTCTTTTAAGTAGTTCATTGTAAACCACCAGAATCCTTGCCACTGACCGCCTACTCTACTCACGGATTTTCTAACAAATAAGCAAACAAATAACTTAAACCTGTCTTCTCACAAAATCCGTACCTATTTATGTATACAAATCTAGCAGCTTGCTACAACATAACAACAATAAGCCTTTTTTCTGAACTTTAGTGTTTTCGTTCGTTACAATATGTCCGGAAGATCATTTTGCCTCTTGGCATAAGCCTCCTCTAACATTTTCCATAGGGATCTGTCGGACTGCCCTTCTCCAATGATGTCCAGTCGTGATATTTTTAGGTCGTCTTCCCATCTTGTTTGTGACCCAGAGATGGCAAGAAAAAATAGACGCCAGTCTCTCTACTTCTCTTGCCATCTCTGGAATACCAGTAAGTAAGAATTTTGCAGCATTTCTGTGGTGAATCGCGTATCATGTGACCGATTCATCTCCACTTTTGCGACATTCTGGTATTGTAATTAAATAAGGCTTGCTCAGTGTGATATTGATTGAAAGAAAACCATTACTTATTAATAAGTTTATTAATCAATCCAAATACACTTTGCACACGGCGGACGCCATAGCGAGAGAGACCGCAGCAGTGCTGCCATCTAAACAGAACTATACACATATAAAGGCCGATGCACAATCTCTCAAGGACGATATACACAACATCGAGTTACGAGTCATTAATCAATATAAATATATTTAGGTAACCATAGAAGTTTCAAAATACACAAAGCGCCAAGACGGAAGCTGGTTTATGCACTATATTTGCCATTTGCGTTTGGGGGTTGCGATATAAATGTAGGTACGGCATACGTCTACACTGAACAGAAGTTAGGTAAAGCGAGGTTGTCTTTAGGCGCTTAAGTAAACGTTTTGTTTTTACGAAAGGCATAGAAGGCAATCTTATTGCTTTGTAGGACTGGCCAGCAAAGGCTAAGCAGTAGGGATGAAACGATACCACTGAGGTATCGATACCTTTACTCGATACAGTGTCGCTCGTAGGTAAAGTATCGAAACTTATTCCGTATTGATTGAAAAGTATCGATACTTAACTCGTATCGAAATGATATATCGAGTAAGTAGGTACCAGTATTTACTCGTATCGTTTCATCCCCACTGAGCAGAGACATGGAAAAAACATTGACAAACCTATGCCTTTCTTAAAAATAACTATTTAAGTGCTTCTTACACGTTTTCTTTTCATATGTTCTGTCTTGTACCGGACAGTTGACCGTCGCCAATCAATCACATTTTCATTCACCCCATCGGCGCACCTGTCAAACGTCGGTGCAGTTTTCACCCAATTGCGGCCCACGCGCAGCCAAATATAAGAGATCTAACAATCATCATCGTATCGTAGTCATACAGCTATTCGGGGCTCGTGGGACGCCAGCCAACAATCCAGGGCGGTTGTGACGGGACAATACGATACAAAATTCATTTCGGCCGAATGTAATGTCTGTATTAGTCAGATACGTTCGTCATCGCGGCGATCGTTATAAAGTTGCAGTCAGGTAAATGTCCCAGTGTTCGACATGCATGCCCAATAGATGGCACCCTGCTGTTAAGCCTTTAAAAACAAACAAAATAAAATATCTTTAAGGTACTGTTACACATGCTAGTTACTATACTAGCATGCTAATAAACGTGCTTATAAGCATGCCAGTAATGAGCATGCTCATGGATTGTTTACATTTGCTAGCAATAAGCATGCTAGTTTTAAGTATGCTCCTGAATAAGCGTGCTCAAGGCAAACACTCCGATAGATATGCCTTTTTTATTTATTGTAAAATATTATTTCATCACACTTGCTCGTAAACAGTGTCGTAACATGCAGGCTATCTTGGTTGCAACCCCCCAAATAAAACCCTCGACCTTAATGTGCTTGTCATGAAACCCGTGGTCGGTAAATGAGTCATTGCCCGTACCCCGTACTAATTTTCATGTCATGAAGCCCAAGGTCGGTAAATGAGTTTGTTACTGCATTGTGTGCTGCTGCTCCGTGCGCGCGCTGCACACGCACGCCAAGAGCGCAATCAGCGGCATCGGCAATTTTTGAAAAAATATTAGTTTTCTTTTACAAATATACAATTTTACTCGCAAATGTGATAAAAAACATTGTATGTCGCACGGGCGGTACTAGAATTAGGAACTTCGACTTCGGGCTTCTAATAGACTCTCGTTCGTAATTCCTTATTTACCGCCCTTAAGACACAATTTACTATTATACACATTTTACCATAAGAAGTATTTCGCCAAATTGCAAAACAATTTGTAGGCGAACAAACACTCATTTTAACAATATTGTGCACAATAGTTTGATTAGCGTGCTCTCTGCCATTTCAAACAAAGTCATGGAAAATCAAACAGCCATCCGCATGGAGCTGAATAAAAATATCCTTTTGCTGGCGGTGCAATGCATCCAAAAACCTCTCTCAACTAGAAAGAGGAAAAAAAGGAACAGAAAGATTAATAATTGTTTTTTATATAAGTAAATAGTAAACCATGGTGGCCTAGTGGTTTGACCTATCGCCTCTCAAGCAGAGGGTCGTGGGTTCAAACCCCGGTTCGCACCTCTGAGTTTTTCGAAATTCATGTGCAGAATTACATTTGAAATTTACCACGAGCTTTGCGGTGAAGGAAAACATCGTGAGGAAGCCTGCACAAACTAGCGAAGCAATTTAATGGTGCGTGTGAAGTTCCCAATCCGCACTGGGCCCGCGTGGGACTATAGCCCAAGCCCTCTTGTTATGAGAGGAGGCCTGTGCCCAGCAGTGGGACGTATATAGGCTGGGATGGATGGATATAAGTAAATTTATATTCACTCATTCATTTTATTCCTTTTTTTCAATCATTACTTCATGTAGCTGTGTGTATATCTAATCATTCACTTCAACTCTCGTGGCACTACCTATACTAGCATGCTCATTAAACAACTACCTTTCCCCTCCCACCCCCGCATCAACTAGCATGCTCAAAGATAGCAGGGCCTGCTATTAAGTAGTATGCCACCACAGAATAAGTAATAATACAAGTAATACCACTAAAAAGCATGCTTTCGTGCTAGTAACTAGCACGTGTAACAGTAGCTTTACTTCAGAGGGGGGTGTCCATAGGTTTTTAGTTACAGGAAAAAGATTTACTATGTTAGTATTTTTTTTTTATTAAACTTGCTTTAACAATTCGCAATTCGCAGCCTGATTTTCTTTAGCCTTACTTACGACGACGCTGCAAATTTTGATTATAAACCATCACGATCATTTTCCATTTCGCTTCTAAAATACTTCCTGGTCTCCTCAGATCTTCCTCGAGACAATCTTTCCATCATTTCGTGGGTTTTCTACAGGGTTGTTCCTGCTGTGGAATCCACTTGTATGCTTTTCCAGCCTTGATGTCATCCATCTCGGCCTTTGTGACTTTGTGACATCTGTGAAAATAAAGTGTGGAATTTCAAATGCAAGTAAAGTAATACGAGTAGAGTACTAAACAATCTTGTCAGCTAGAAAATTGAAGTGGCTACCGGGTTTTAGCGCTAATCAATGTTGATATCGGGGAAAGGTAAAGGAGTATCGGGGCGAAACTCAGCGGTTCCAGATAGGTTGGTCAGAACGCGTACGTTTTTAGGTACATACCTACGTATTTATTTATTTTTCATCACACTGCTCGTCAATGATGTTGTCCCATGCCTGTATACTAAAGGACAATGGCCTCAATTGTTCCCGCGGGAGTAATGGATTTACGTATAGTTTTTCCTCCCCAGGGAGGAAAAGTTTAGTTTTAAAATTTGCAAAAATAATGTTAGTAGGTGTGTGTCATTCCATACTAAACAGGTTTCAAGTTAGCCAACATTTTATTTATATCTTTAAAACTTAGCTATGTCCCAATTTTACTCCACAAAACTTATCAACGATTCATGAAACTTCGTTATTTTTACATTTTAAATTTATACAAAATTGTTTTGCAATACAGTCAGCAAAAAGTGCAGTCAGCAAAAAAAGCTTGTATTTAAAATAAAATAAATATGGTTAGGTTATTTTCTTAGCGTCTTTCACTTGCCGACCTGTGAAGTGTTTAGACCACGTTTAGACACAAAATATTTAATTTTATTTTTTGCATTATTTTCCTCGCAACGTGACGAAAATCATTGTGTGTAAGGGGGTTAGTGCACAATGTACTATTATTGTAAAATCATAAAATATGGTTTATATTTTTGTAAGTTAGTCTATGACGCCCTGCAATTGCACAGAATATTATTATTGTGTAAATTTCAATTAGAGCCAGGAATTTACTACTACATTTATTGATATTACTTTACGTTCTGAAGTTTGTAATAATATTTGGGTCAGCAAATGCAAAGTTTATTATTGGTAATTTATTGGTAATATTTTTCGCGATTTATCTACACTTGTACCTAGTGTAGTGTTCTTTACATTAGTCGTATCATCATTCATGAATTCATTTATTATAGAATATTTAATAACATTTTTCAATTAAGAATGTTTTTCATTTATTTTCGGAATATATTATAACGGGTTTCCTGCCCAATCGATTCTGAAATTCCTTTGACAGTATTTACGAAAAAGGAGAATTATTAGTATGAAAGTAAAGAAACAAGGAACTGCTGCAAATCATCTCCAAGACACACTCATTCGAACACTATATCGGACTAAAATTAAAGCGTGACCAATCGTGAAACTCTCTCGCATCCACAATAATCTAGAAATCAGTCGAAAAATAACCCATTTCAAGTAATGATAAAGTTCCTGAACCAGCCACGTTTCAATGACACATTACAAATACAGCAAACGAGAGCACCGGCGTCCTAAATTTTCCAACGTTTTCTGAAAATTCATAAGAAATGAGACGTGTTTGCTTGCTTTGGGTTCGCTGAGTCATACCTGAGTCACAGGGGGGAGGGGGTACGCGGAAAGCGCTCGGCCCACTTCGGCCAGGTACGAATATAACCGAATATTTTGCCACCTGCGTAAGCGCAAGCGGGACACGGTACTGGTGCGCGCGGAAATGTTTACATGTTTTTGAAATTGGCTTAGCTTAAAGACTTTTTAGTTAGCACTAGAAAGTTGTGATTTTCACATACCCTAAGTACAGTGTGCTTTGAGTAGGCGGGCAGCATGATAGGTTGAGTGTTGGTGCTGGTATAAATAGTGCCATCCACGAAGACGCGTGCTTTTGTCATAATTAATTAGACATTAATGGCATTGTAATAAGAACCACGGCTCGCGTCATCGTGAACGACTCTACCTATAGCGTGCTGTGTTGGCGCAAACTACAAACTCATCATCATCATCCCAGCCTATATACGTCCCACTGCTGGGCACAGGCCTCCTCTCAGAACAAGAGGGCTTGGGCCATAGTTCCCACGCGGGCCCAGTGCGGATTGGGAACTTCACACACACCATTAAATTGCTTCGCAGGTTTGTGCAGGTTTCCTCACGATGTTTTCCTTCACCGCAAAGCTCGTGGTAAATTTCAAATGTAATTCCGCACATGAATTTCGAAAAACTCAGAGGTGCGAGCCGGGGTTTGAACCCACGACCCTCTGCTTGAGGGAACTACCAACTGCCTAACCTGAAATCAACGCAATGCACGCCAATAGTTACGCCAATTTCGGTATGTAACACATAATTGGGTAGTTTAGAAAAATATTTTTTTTACCAAGAAACTATATTACCTAATCTAATCTAAGTTGAAAAGCTTGCTTGGCCAAAGAGCTGCCACTTTCTGTTACTCTATTAATGTTTGAAATTCAGCACAATATTTCTCAATTTTCGTATACGTAAAAGTCCTAGTCCTCGACACGCTAATGCCCAATAGATGACACTCATTTATCACTTCCATTAATAATACAACAAAATTAAAGATGTCTACTGGGACAGTGTCGAGCACCTCATTTATCACTGTTTTGAAAATATCGACTCATTGAGTGTGTTTTGGGCCGAGCCTGGTTTTTACAAGCCTTGGCCCAGTTTGCAGTTTGTTGATGTTTTTTCGGTCAAATCTTGCAGGTTAATTTTGATCCACTTCCAGTGGTCATGATATATACGTGACGTCAGAGGGTTCTAGGATGGCGTACATTGATGACAGTATTTAATTTGTATGAAAAAGGGAAAATAAGGACTCTATTATTTTTAAAAGTCGCTGAACTAATGTGTTTCAGTTTGACGAGTACGGCCTGTTTAAAGTATTTGCTCGTGTTACAGGAAACAACCATAATGTGTAAGTTTAATGACAATGCAAAGAACAATCAACTAGAATAGCTTGTATTATGGGACATTTGGAAATAATTCCGATCCGCATTGGCAATCCCTTCAAATAGCGAACCTACTGGGTTAAAAATAAAGTTGTGTTAAATACTTGTGATGTATAGTATAGATATCATTTAATAATATTGTAATTGTAATATTATAAATCTGTTAAAAAAAATATACCTCGTTGAGTTCTCTTGCCGGATTCTTCTCAACAGAGGCTTTCCCGAATCGGTGGTAGATTTTTTTTTGACATTCATAAGTGCTTGCCTAAATTGAATAAAGACTTTGACTTTGATTAAAAATGCGATTTTTAACAGAAACTTATGTTAACTGCGTGCAATGATAATCCTTCAGGCAACGACTGTACACAATTTGAAATAGAACATAATTTATGAGTTCACCTGATATCACTATGCTATTATAGAGTCTTGACATTTTCACTTGCATATTAATCGTGTACATGTATCATAAATACAGTCAGAAAATAGATGCTCAGATGATGGGACGTTTAGTCAGTCGTGGGCAAAAGCTTAGGTAGAATAAAGACAGCTCATTTGGTGACTGGTCTAATGACTTTGTCTAAGTTTTTACCCGAGTGCCCGAAGAAGGATTATGTTTTTCGAGCGCTATATGTAGCTGTACGAGGTGTCTGTACCCTCTGGACACACATGATTTGAATAGTAGATTGTACAACAAGAGCATAAAATTAACCGAGCCGTTCCTATGCACGAGCCTGTACGGCGAGGGCGGATAGACACGACAAGGGGGAAAATGGGTTAAATGCTAGAGTTTTAAACTCTTCTTTTCACTTCGATTGCGAGATGTTAATTTGTTAGAAATTTTTAGTTTTATTTATTTATTTGGATTGATTTTTTTGTATAAGAGGTGGAAAACGAGCATGCGGTCGCCCATGAACACCTGTCAACTCAACACGAGGAATTTCATTGATTTTCAGTTTTATATAAATTAATAGTAGATTATACAACAAGATTATTAAACGAGTCATTTTACCCGAGGCGTTCATATAGCCACCCAAGCTGGTACGGCGAGGGTGGATAGACACGTCGAGGGGAAAATGGGTTTACCTAATGCTCGAGTTTTATACTCCGCTTTTCACTTCGATTGTGAAGAAATTAAATAGCAACAGTGGAAACAATATTGTTCACATACTAGGTACCTTTTATTTTTCACGCATTGTTATATAATTATATTTTTTTATTATATTGGCTTATTTTGGTTTATTTGATTGATTTTTAGTTTTACAAGTAAAATAAAAGATAGAAACTTTTTTATTTGTGGCTGTTGACACCTTGGTCTTAAACGAAGATTCTACTTTATGCACTAGAGCATAAAAAGTTATTTTATGTCGCCTAGATCCAGCATAAACACGAACTTTACAAGCATGAGAAGTGAAAAAAATTTTTTATTGGCTGTTGACACCCTTGATTGCCTTGATCTTAGACGAAAATTTTACTTTAAGAAAGAAAGAAAGAAAGAAACATTTATTCGTGACAAACATAAGAACAATGGATAAAAAAATAAATAAAGAAAAATATAGTTTTATGTATGCCACGAAATGGTCCCAAATCAGCAATCTGCCGGTCTTGCGAACGGCGCTGGTCTTCCTTTGGGACCATCGGGGTCATCATACATTAAAAAAATACATCATAAAATACAGTGAGACCGATAAAATTTTCACTTAAAAAAATAAACTCAAAATGAAACTGTTACCTATATTGTATTTTGTTACCTATATTGTAGAGCCGAGCCAAGCCAACTCTGCAGAGAATAATATGGCAACACTGCAACTTTATGCACTAGAGCATAAAAAAAGTCATTTTTTGTTGCCTAGATCCAGCATAAATACGAAGTTTACGAGCATGAGGAGTGAAAAAATACTTTTTAACTTGCTCTACATTATTATGTTTGGTAAAGGGATAGTTTATGAGCCAGAGAGTGACATAGGCTACTCTTTTTATCCCGGAAAAATGCACAGTCCCCGAAGGAACAGCCCGCGATAGCCGATCTCCACGCGGGGGAAGCCGCGAGCAAAAACTAGTATAAATATATAGCCAGTTAAAGTTCCGGGGTCCCGCCCTGTGACACTTTTTAGCACGGCGTCACATCAGCGGCCCCCACTCCCGAACTAAGACACGCTTTATCTTTGTAATTTTCTCCACCCAATTGTCAGAGATTCCAGAATAACTGCTCGCAGTTCCAGAATCTCGGAATGCCCTACACTAGAGATGCACCGGTTACCCAGCTAGGATCCGGTACCCGGCGGTTTCGGCACTTTTTCAGGATCCGGCCGGATACCGGATAATGATGCCGGATAACGGGTAAGTAACAAAAAAAGAAAGCATCTGTTTACATAGGAAAATGTTTATTAAACTTTGTATTTAAATCAACTTCTAATTTTTTTTAAATAGTATTAAATGAAGTATTTATATCTCATTTATTAATCATTATTATAGTAACTAGTCATTGAGATCCATTTATTTAAGTATTAATTTTAAAAATGTTGAATGTCAAGTGAATCAATAATCAAACTTCAAATTCGGCAGATTGTGAAGTAAGAACACAAGTCACACTCTCTGCCTCACCCCGGCCGCTTAGCCCTTCCGAGCGGTGGATTTAAAGGCATTTTAAAGACGAGTAATTTTGCCGGTTACCCGACAAAACCAGGATCGGCCCATCTCTACCCTACGCTTAATACCTATATAGGTAGAGTCATTCATGATGACGCGTACCGTGGTTTTATTACAACGTCAATAATGTCTAATTGTGACAAAATCACGCGTCTTCATGGATGGCACTAGGTAGTAGGTATACACCTGACCTGAGCTGAGACAAGTATACTTAATCGTACTCTTACATCTCCCCCATATAAACGAAGTATTTCAGCAAACATGCTTTCCGCCAAGAATCTTCAAGCGTCAAAAATAACTCTATTTATAATTTGTTTTCAGCTATTCACTTTCTTGATAAATATAACATTTAGGGGCTGTTTCACCATCCATTGATTGTCTATTCGAACAAAACAAATAGAGACCAGCCAGTTAACACTAATCAATGGATGGTGAAACAGCCCCTTAATATTTAAAATAATTGCTTCCTGCTCGGCTCGCGATTAATATCATAGCACAGAAGTGCTTCAAAGTACAAGGAAATCTGGAGCAACGACTTGTATTTAACTAGGTGCTTAGTTATGTACCTACACTTGTAGATTTTACAGCAAGAGCATAAAACGAGCCATTTTACCCGAGACGTTCATATAGCCACCCGAGCCGGTACGGTCTAGGGGAAAATGGGTTTATTGCTCAAGTTTTACACTCTAATTTACACTTCGATTGCGGGGAGATGAAATAACAACAGTGGGAACAATTGTTCACTTACTGGTACTTTTTTTTCATGCAATGCAAATATATATATATTTAGTTTTATTGATTTATTTGATTGATTTTGAGTTATATATAAATTAAAAATTATTAAGTAAAATTAAGTAAACTTTTTTGTTTGTGGCTGTTTAACACCTGATTGCCTTGGTCTTAGACGAAGATTTTACTTTATGCACTAAAGCATAAAACATCATTTTATGTCGCTTAGATCCAGCATGAACACGAACTTTACGGGCATGAGAAGTGAAAAACTTATTTTTAGTAAGGAACGCCGTTAAATTTGCAGGTACCCACTTGAGACTACATACATTTTATTATATCTGTTGCCTTAAACCCTAAGCTTTTCTTTTTCGTTTCCCTTAAAGTACGGGTCACACGCACAAAACACACAAAACACTTAAAACAATAACCTAACCTAACCAATAAAAAGTTAGAAAACCCCCGACTTTGTCATTTCAAACATGTCTAAGATGGTTCTTAGAAGACCTGATTTCAAATAGAAAAACTGCATTCAAATCGGTCCACCCGTTTAAGAGCTACGGTGCCACAGACAGACACACATAGCGGTCAAGCTTATAACACCCCTCTTTTTGCGTCGGGGGTTTAAAAAAGAAATGGTTTTTGTTGTTGATGTCGTTCACTCTTTTTATGTTCCAAACGGGCCCCAAATTTGTTGGTGCCTCAAAGATACCGGCATGCTATAGGTAAGACATCTCTGATTCTATGATGATTCATAACAAATTCCTTCTCGAAAGAATCGGAGCTGAAAATTTAATCGTCTCTAAAGGCTCCATTCTAATCATGCCATAAATCCAGATTATGATCATCCGTCTATTTTAGACTCGATTGATGTTTGTAAACATATCAGGGAGAACAAATAAAGTTCTAAGTTCAATGCTAAGTTCTGAAGGTTGGTGGCATTTAGAGGGTGCCAGAGCCGCGGCTGGGAGCTGGATTGTTTACTGGCAGGCTGGCGCAGGCTCAGCCGCGACCTTGCACAACCGACGACTCTTAATGTTGTTTTGCTTTCCAAATGATCTATGTGCTACAACTGGCCAGAGGGATTCACTTTCAGCCGGAGAAAGCGATTCCTCTGAAGCTGCACGCCTCGAAACTGGGCTGAAAAGGGTTTCGCCAAAAACTTTTTGGTCAAAACAAATAGAAGAGAACTGCGGACGGGAAGGCGGGCGTGTCTATAAAAGGCCGAGAGGGGGGGGCGCGCGGGGGTGGTAACACGATCCGCGCGCTCCAGCCGGCCGGCCGCCTGGAGCAGGGGGGAGGCGCGCTCGCGCCGCGCGGCTGCCGCCCGCTCTCACTAGTCGAACGGTGCCCGACCGGTAACGTAGCGCCGACTGCCGAGTGCCGACCGATCCCGACCAGCGACAATGTCCGCCGTGGCGAAGACCTCCAAGTACACCTACCGCAGCAGCGGTGGGGGCACCACCGACGTCAACATCGAGTATAGCGCCGACCTGAGTGCTCTCTCCAGGCTGGAGGTACAGCCGATGCAACGACCAGTGCAGTGCTGTGACAGTGCCCGCGGATACTATAATGTTCTATTTTTCAGGACAAGATCCGTCTCCTCCATGATGATCTGGAATCCGAAAGGGAGCTGCGTCAGAGGGTAAGAGCGGTCGAAACGTGATCCGCGAACCAAAGCGGGCGCGCGCGCGTGGGCGGGTCGCCGCTATTAATACGCCGCCCTGGTTTGCCCGGTAGCCGGCGCCCCGCCCACCTAACGTCTACTAACGGATTGTGTGCTTTTTTAACTTAATTAGAACTTGAAGTGTGAAAAGTGTTATCTGAAGTGCTTTGACTTAGAAGTTTTTCAAAGTGGCCGGTGTTGCGCCGTCGTCATACCGCGTCACCGGATCAGTTTGCGAGGCTATTTCGGTATGCTGCAGTCGGAACCGCTCGCGTAACTCTGCGCTGCCGAACCGAGGATAAATATAGACGTAGCGAAAGCATTCTCACAAATCTCTACTCTTCGCTCGAGACAGTTTTGAAACTGGGCCAAATGATGCCTCGAGAATGCTACAATATTGAAATGTAAGAATAGACCTGGCGAAAATATCCGTCTTACTCAGCGGTACCTGCGCTGTAACAGGCCCTTATTGAAGGCCGTATTATGCGCGCTATTATATAATATTAAGCGATGTTTTTAAAGTGATTATTCTACATTTTTGACATTTTCCACTTTTTCGGTTTTACCTTATCTAACATAATTTAAATATTTTCATCAATTTTGAAAATAACTTCATTAACATCTCAAGCCGCTAATTTTATTTGCTACTCTCAATTCGCTTCTGTACCTATATCTTTTACTTTAAATATGTGTAGCTTCTAAATTTCATAGTTACTCTCAGAAATAGTGGTCACCACTTCAGTGTCTTCTTCTGTTCTGTAGATCGAGAGGGAGAAGGCAGATTTGAGCGTGCAAGTCATCCAATTGTCCGAAAGGCTGGAGGAAGCTGAAGGCGGAGCCGAGAGTCAGGTAAATATTCTGTTTATCAAAATAATGCACAGTTTGACAGTGACGTAAATATGTACTCTAGGAAAGAAGAATTAAAAAGAAGTAAAGAAAAGAAAAAGAAGTATATCTTAAAGAACCATAAAGTCAAGAAACCAAGAAGAATAAGAAACGGGACTTTGAAGATAATTTCTGAACAAAAACAAAAATAACATTATGAAGATGAATAAAGTTACATGGACGATTTTATCATTAACTGAAATGAATTACGATGTTTGAATAAAAAACTAAACTAAATAAATAAATACAGAAAGTATGAAAAGTCAAACAAGAAACAGCGACATCCATTACCAGTGAAGGATTAAAACGTGTAATATTAAAAAAAAACTTAAGAAACTGCGTTGGTATACCTACATTTAAAGTATGCTAACAATTTCGTTGAAAAACTTTTTCATGCACTGCGATATTAACTTGCATCTGCGAAATTTGAAATGCTCGGCGATGTTTTTATTTTTGTATTAAATATAGGCTGTCTTTGAAAATTTACGTATATTTACACAAATTTGATTGGTGTATGTGTTAAAATATTATATGTTTAAAACATACATAAATCAATTAAATAAAAAGGGTGTATTAAAAGTCTACTGGCTATTATTATGCTTTTTGGTTTTCATGTCAATAATTGAGAAAAAACCTAATCCGTCTGCATTTTACAGCTTCTCCTTGATATCATCTATGTTTAATAATGGTCAGAACCATCCTTACAATTACACTTAAGTAAATAAAGATTTCAGTGTATATGATTCAAGGTTATTCCTATAACTTGGTCATAAGTTTTTGTTTTTAAAATAGAAAAATTAACCGAATTCAAATGTAAATAACATTGTGATTGCAGAAAACAATTTTGTTACATTATAATAAAAATATCGACCAACACGTATTAAAAAAACAAAGTCGAACTGCTCACTCTTATTTTAAAGTTGCTAAAATTCCTATATTTCTCTCTTTCTAAATATTGGAATTATTAAAAATAAAATTGAAAACCGATTTGCATCATAATTGCACGCAGACTCTCACCCTGAAGAGTCCAGGGTAGTACTTTGACATGGGCCTTCAAATTTCCAGTTCGAGATCAACAGGAAACGCGATACTGAGCTGACCAAGCTCCGCAAACTATTGGAAGATGTCCACCTGGAGTCCGAGGAGACTGCTCATCTCCTCAAAAAGAAGCACCAGGAGATCGTCGTCGACTTCCAGGACCAAATCGACCAGCTTTCCAAAAGCAAAGCCAGGTAAAGATTTGTGTCAAAATAAAGAAAGAACCGCAGGTTGCATTTGTTTTTTAATCACAAACAAAGACAATGTTACGTCAATGATAGCGTTAGAGTGGCAAGATAATGAGAAAAAACGAAGCAGCCAATGGCCTTGCATTCAAATCAAAAAATTTGATTCCTGTCCAACACACCAATTGACGCTAACAATATTCTAAAGTATCAAGAAACACATGCAAATTCCTGTGTCCTAAAATGAACTGAATGCATTATGCTTCTAGCAAATTAGCTTACTTTGATGATAAATTTGCAGTAAGTGCTGCTAGCTTGATGCATTTAGTCTGCGCTTAAAAGTCAAATGTTTCCGATCATAATCATCATCCATATACTCGTAGGTACTGACCATTGTTAACAGCATGGTTTTATTTACCACTATACTTAGTCTAAGTTATGCTGTGCGAATTGCGAGCTGCGCGACTTTTTACATTCAAACATCATCCTTACTACCTTTTAACAAAATAAAGACACCAAGTATACCAACAATCGGACACAGACAGTCGCAGAAATCAAGTTCAAAAATCTCTGCCCAACAAGACATTCTATGTAATCGGGCTGAAATTTTTGAACCTTAGGACTTTTCAAACTATAAATTTTAGTACAAACGTTCAAACCCGACTGTCCGTGGTAATCGAAGGTTGACTGATATCACAAACAATGTCATCCTTCCATTAACACTTACTCATCCACGAAGAAATCTTGATGATATTCCTGATAATGCCTTAAAGTTGTTAGAAAATATAGTTTTAGGAATACACGACGTTTTATATCCTTGTCCGCAGGAGTGAGAAAGAGAAGTCCAAGTTCCAGGCCGAGGTCTACGAGCTTTTGGCCCAAGTGGAGAACATCAGCAAGGAGAAAGTCACAATCTCGAAGACATGTGAGAGGCTGGAAATTACCATTAGCGAGCTCCACATCAAGATTGAAGAGCTGAACCGCACTATTGTAGACATCACGTCGCACAAGCAGCGTTTGTCGCAGGAGAATGTTGAGCTCATCAAAGAAGTCCAGGACCTGAAGGTGTGTATAACATTTTTTTTTAATTTAAAACTGACCGGCGATTGACCTTTATCTCACCTGATGGTAGGGGCAGATGAGGCCGAAGATGTAATTTATTATTTCAGCAACAGTCTATTCACTCTAGCCTTGAATAGCCCTGAATTGTACTGCTCCGGAAAAACATACGTTAGAAGTGAATTTCACTCCTTAGCAGATATTATAGATGATAGACCAGAGCTAATTTAAAATTCTTAGTACAAATTAATGACCATCTAGCTAAATTACTCCTACAAGCTTTATCGGTTCCATGCAGCTGTTCTATGTAGGTTCTACTTTTCTTCTTAGATAGTCGAACTGAGCTTTATTGTCACGATATTCCTTAAAAACTACTTTCAATAAAAATTCCAAAAATATATTTCAATACCCCACTGAAATATTCAAAAGTCGACTTTACCTTACGAAATTCGAACTTGGACTCTGCCTTCCAACACTATGCCATTTAGGAGACATTTCTGCAGCGTGAAACATAAAACTGTGTTATCTATAATGTTATATTACAAGTCAATTGAAGTCTTGTTTTAGCCTTCTAATCGATTCAAATATGGTCAGTTAACAAAAATTACCAACGGCGAAAAACACTGTTTTTACATTATATTTTTTTAGGTGAACATCGAAAACGTCGTGTACCTGAAGAGCCAGCTGGTGAGCCAGCTCGAGGACTCTCGTCGCCGCCTGGAGGATGAAGACAGGAGGCGTTCTCTGCTGGAGGCGAGCCTTCACCAGGTCTGATATATGTTCCTTCAATATTCAGAATAGGTGCTAGCTAAGTTATGCGGATGCCAAAAGGCAGAATATGAACAGCATAGTCTATAACAGTTTTACTCGTAACGTCAAGCTTTTTTTTTTGGTAAAAACTACCTTCTATTTCCTCGTAATACCCAGTTATTAATACAATTGATCATATGTCACATGAAAATAATGTTGATCTTTAAAATCCAAAGCTATTGCCGTTGTCCAAATAAATTACTACTGAGCAATTTATTTTCTAAAAGAGTCACCGTCCAGCTATATCAACAATCTTCTCCATCCAGGTTGAGATCGACCTGGAATCCGTCCGCGTTCAATTCGAGGAAGAATCCGAAGCTCGTCTGGACCTGGAACGGCAGATCGTCAAGGTCAACGGCGAGATGCAGCACTGGAGGTCTAAATATGAGTCCGAGGCTTCCGCCCGCGCTGAGGAGATCGAAGAGATCCGCCGCAAATACTCCATCCGCATCCAGGAACAGGAGGAGCAGATCGAGACCCTCATTGTTAAGATCAACAACATCGAGAAGCAGAAGTCTCGTCTGCAGTCTGAGGTACATAAAAATAAATTATTAGCAAGTCGTTTCAAAGATCTGTTTACTGTTTCACTGCTTGTATGGAAACAGTTCAAGTGCTAGGTAGTACCAAAATGGACATCGAAAACTGGTCTGAAATATCGTAATTAGACAGAACAGGGGTATAATTCCAGACGCAGTTACTTTGTGATTTTATTTCTACGACGAAAAATTTCAAAATTATAAACTCAAACCCGTTTACTGGGGCTATAGGTAGTGCCACGAGAGATGAAGTGAATGATTACACACACAGCTATATGAAGAACTGATTGCATAAAAGGAGAACGAATGAAATGAATGAGTGAATGTCAAAATCCCGCTGTCATTACATGACATGTTTTGTGTGCGTGGCCTCAACTCTGGTGGCACTACCTACACAAATGTTGTTGCGTACATATTTTTGACCTTGACGCACAAATGTGAGTCAGTCTTCATCAGCTACAGAGCTCCTGCGAGCTTGAGTCTTCTATTGCCAAGATACTTTTAAGAAGCTAGTACCCACTGATTCCAGACACAGAAGCAGTGTAAAGTTTTTTATGTCCCACAAACACAGAGCTAATCCTGTGCAAAAATGTCGGAACCTCAGCATGAGTCCTTGCTGCTGATTGCTCACTAACCTGATCCAAGTTGACCAAGTTTCACTGTTCACTGTACCTTCCTCTCAGGTGGAAATCCTCATCATCGACCTCGAGAAGGCGAACGGAACTGCTCGGGAGCTGCAAAAGCGCACTGAGCAGCTGGAACGCGTCAACATTGAGATCAAGTCACGCCTGGAGGAGACGGTGCAGCTCTATGAAGTGTCTCAGCGCGATCTGCGCAACAAGCAGACGGAACTGCAGCGTGTGTCTCATGAGCTGGACAAGACGCGCGAGCAGAAGGACGGGCTAGCCCGCGAGAACAAGAAACTGAACGGTGAGGATAACAACGACTGTCAGAAACCAGACCGTATTGTCTAACGCTTTGACGTTCTATTATTTTAGATAAGTTTCTTGAGCGATATCATTAATTCCGCCTCTGTTTATTTTGTTCGAACAAACATAGATGACATCATAGACAGCATTTACATAAAATATCTAGAACTTATCACAGTAGTAATAACAGATCCTGAGGTTCTTTCTATGAGACTTACTTTCTTCCAGGCTACTGTGAAAGCGTTGGTAAGAACTGATATCGAACAGAAACCCCTTTTACCCAACAATACTACCTACCTAAGTTAATCCACTACAATCTTACACTTGGCATTCTTTCTCAAACTCACTTTCACGTGTGTAATCCGGATTACAAATTTCTTTCACTGCAACAAAACACTCAATAACATTCTTACTTTACTAGAGAGTACTTAACTTAGTGTCAAATATTATACACTTGTTAGGTAATATCACTGTTCCGAAAACAGAAACGCAAATGATCTAAAGTTTATACTGTCCTCTGAAACCCAAGTCTTAATTAGGTATTATTCAAAATTAATTAATTTTAAGAGTCATAAAAATATTAAAAAATCAACAAGTGGTTGGGTTGGGTCTGTGTCTGACAAAGATATATTTCAAAATAACAAATAAAGACAAAATAATATTGAAGTACCAAATATTTTTCCGTATGATTTTCGTGGGCATTTTTTTGATGACATGGTGGAAGATTCTGTTACAGTTTTCAGTAAGTTTATCTAGTAGAGGAACGTCTAAAAAATAATCGAAAAGACAATAAAATTTTACGGCCCGTTCATAAAAAATGAGACCACGCAAACGAGGTGGTTGAAACGCTCGAGGGTTAGAGGTTATGTCTATGAGATTCTTAGCAAGTTTCCATTAAAAAGGGGGGTTAGACGAAATACTTATGAGAGCCATAGTAATTGTCCATAAGAAAGGGGGTTAGACGAGATGCTGATAAGATCCATCCCCCCACAGATGACTTGCACGACGCCCGCGGTAACCTGACCGAGTTGACTCGCCGTCTCCACGAGCTCGAAATCGAGCTGCGCCGTCTCGAGAACGAGCGTGAGGAACTCACCGCCGCCTACAAGGAGGCTGAAGCTGTAAGTACCCATCTATACTTTGACAAGTTTGTACGTGACAGTCGGTAGAACCCCCTCGCAGGGAGCCACTGCCGCTTTTTTTCAAGATTCTTTTTGATATTTAAGTGTGGCAAATGCTGACCGCAATAGCGCTGAGTGTCACATACGAACTTGCCAGGGGACGTCATGTGATTCGATGAATATAAGGATTAGATTTGAAGAAAATTGGGTATTCTTTTGGAGATTCAGAGAGATGTGAAGATTCTTAGATAAAAAAAGTCCGTCAGTTAGATAATCAGAAAATATTCGACATTTATTTCTTATTTTGTCTATTTTGCTAAAAATGACAAAAATGAAGCGCGTCAAGATTCACGAGCCCGTGACGTCAATCCTTAGTAAAAATGTACACGGAACTTTAATCGACTATCCATACTATAATATTATAAATGCGAGAGTGTGTGTGTTTGTGTGTATGTTTGTCCGTCTTTCACGCCGTAAGGGAGCGACGGATCAACGTAATTTTTGGCATAGAGATAGTTTATGGGCCAGAGAGTGAGATAGGCTACAGACCTTCCACGTTAGCTATTATATTTTGGCAGCCGCTCAGCAACAAATTGCTAAATCATTTAACGCTGCCAGATTTCCTATCTTGTTCTTTTATTAGAATATTTTTATACTCTTTAGTATATACAAAGCAGCTAGTATTGATTGGTATAATATTACCTGACAATATTGTATGTTCATAAAAAAAAAATACTATAGTTTTTATTAGGGTTTCGTACATAAACGAAGCCCTATTGTTGTCAGGCGCAGTCGCAGCCTGAAATTTTGGAGGGGGGTCACTAAAAATAATACCTACACCGTGGCAAAGCAGGCAAAAGATTGCTTTTTTATTTTGTAAATTTTTAGAAGGTTTTTCAAATTCACGTGTACGATTTTGGGGGGTCATGTCCCCCGTGACCCCCCCCCCCCTTTGGTTCGCGCCTGTTGTTATCGCTCTCATGTCCGTCCGTCTGTTACAGCGTTTTACAGCCAAACCGTTAAGTTTCGATCAAAGCTCCAGTATTAAAATTTTCACAGCATAAGCATCGGTACTATGGTCTAAATATACTTTTAAATGTTTTTACGGGTGGCTCCCATACAGCTAAAGGAGGAAGCAAGCAAAAATGTTTGACCTCACCCCAGCGAAAGGAGTATCATTGTACAGAACTCATTGAGTAGATAAAATATGCGAAAACAGGAGAATGAGAAGCAACCAAACTCAGTTTTCTTACAAAAATTTCTACCGTTTTTCCATCTTCTAATTGACTTACAAACCTTAAATTTTGGCGATTGTACCAACCTCTTAAATCAGTTTTTTTTAATTCCTTCTTTTTTCTATTACAACAAACTTAAATTGGCTGTCAAACGCTTAACACGGAACTGCCATTCGGACGGCTTATTGAGAGGTGTATGGCACTCTCAGTGCGCGATTCCGACTCGCACTTAGCCGCTATATCGCCGATTTTTACTATTGTGTTGTACCCGCGTATTAACTGGTTGAATATTTCATTTTTTTCCAAATTTACTTTTTGTCCAAATTTCCGCAACTAGTATCAATCATGGTACTCATAATTTCACTTCTAAGCTTTAATTCAATAGTGCATAGTGTCATGGCCATCTTCTGCAATTGGCATGAATTTCGTCTGCGTTATGAAATAACGAAGGTAAAAAAGTAATTATTTTCGGTTCTTAGTTAGACGGCACATTAATTTCATATTCCACATTATCACTGACTTATAAAAAAGTTCGCAAAGCAAGAATCAGAAAATTACAACTTCACATACAGATATAACTGACCCAGTAATTACTGATGACATTAAGTCCATTAAATACGAATACAATCTTGTTTCATCGAAAGCTTTTAGCATTCGCAAAAAATAAATAAAGCCCATGCCCTAGAAGATAGTGTTAGAATGAAAAGGAGGTTAAACTGCAACCTTGCACGGACCTTCGTTACCTTACAATTTTATTTTACTAACAATCAACCCTCCTACTCGTATTTACAAGGTAAACACGTCGTTGAGAGACGTCACTGGCATCGACCCCAAAACGCAGGCCGCATTACCCCTGTGAATGGCTAACCCAACTCTTTGCGCGAGATAACCGCCAGCTCTAGAGTCCCGAGCCTAGTGCCTAGTACGGGCATCATAAAATAGAATCTACCTAAAATATATTCTAAAATCAAAGCTCAAGCGTCATCATTCATAGAAATAGTCAAGGTCCTTACCCATAATCATCTTTTGTTTTTCATCAGGGCCGCAAAGCTGAGGAGCAGCGTGCCCAAAGGCTGGCCTCCGAATTTGGCCAGTTCCGCCATGAAGCTGAACGCCGTCTGCAAGAGAAGGACGAGGAGATCGAGTCCATCCGGTAAGTGCTGGACAGAAAGGGATGGTGATAAAAGTTAGTTATGACGTATGAGGGACAGCATGGTAAGATATCGTTTGAGTAAAACATGATGGGCCAGTCTATAAAGATGAACATCTTGAAAAACTTGTAGATAATCAAAGTAAATACACACCCTTCATGCACGACTTGGTGCATGATGTTTACACGGAATACACAAGACAAGCCACTCCGCCCCTCAAGAGCCAACTCGGAACTAAGTGTTTCGTCTCTCAGCACTCTCCCCTCCCCCTCGCAGTGAGTGACGCCTGTCACCCTAACACGCGGCTGACAAACCTCAACAATAATCCATGACACACATATGACTGGATCACCGCCAATATATAATAAATTACACTCAAATTGGAGCAATACAATACACGAATTTACACAATACTCCGTTCCAAGAAACATACATCCATAATGCAATCAGATTTGACTGGAACAACATATGAGTGGCATGTTTCCGGAGCAACTCCAAAAGCGTCACACCTGAATTTATCTTCAATTATTGGCACGGATACCATTTATATTTAACTTGCTGTCCCATTGGTGACTAATTTAGGTGTTCATATTAGAATTTTGGCACACTGTTACTAGTTAAAATGTACAAAAGACGTGGTCGCGTTTATAGCGGACCTAATTAATCGACCTCGGCCTCTGGCGACGCTCGCTTGCCGATAATTCAATCGAAACGTTAATCTCGCGATCGGTCAATAATGCCACCGGTCAAAGTGCCTACTTACAAATGGAACCGTCCACCCACCGCCGTCTACGAAGACAATTACGGCTACGGGATCAACTTCTACCAGCCCATGATAGATTATATATCTGCTAAGGAGCATGGCTCCACTGCTAAGCCTCCTCACTTGCCGTGGAACAACGAGAGAGGTTTAGAAAAGTACCGATTCGACAAACCTGTCAACGCGTACTCTCAGGATGACTTATCCCGAATCACGCATGATATTTCAGAACAAGCTAAACGCGATCTCAACAAATTTGAAGTACGGAAACGTGCGCCAGTCACGATGGTAGCAGCAGCTGCAGCAATGAACGTGACAAAACACGTCGGTGCTGAAAGTGTTAATGTGAAAGCGAGAAAGATAAAAGTGAACAGAGAAAAGATTAAGGCGGAACGTCAGAAGAAGAGGATGGATGAAATCGAGAAAGAGCTCGAGCTTTACGAGAAACAAGTTAATGTTGGTGCTGAATTGAAAGGCAAAGCGATGATGTATCGTGGTAAATCTGCAAAGGCCATTGCTCAAACTCTACTAGACGAGAGTAGGAGGAATGTGGATCAAGCGCATGTTAGAAAAATGGATACTCAGGCGCGAAAGGACCAAATTGATCGTAGTCTTGCTAGAGTTTCTAGAAACATTATGTCCGAGAGTCATGCTGCTAGTAGTTCTCAGAAGCGAGTCACTGAGTGTGAGGAGACGGTAAGGACTTACCGCGAGATGTCTCCCAGGACTTGCGTTGTGAGGATCAAAGAGGAGATGCCTATTATAGACGATTCGTATCTGCGACCGTTGGGTGAATTAAAGGAAACGTTAAAGCAGTTTGAGCACTTGAATACGAGTATCATGATTGACACGAGGTGATTTATTTTAGTATTACTTCATGGACACAATATTTATTCATGCATACGGAACACTTGTTTACTGTGTAACTGTAAACTATACATTTAGATGTAATTAGACAAATTTAAAAGCCTTAAACACAGAACTATCTCATATAGGTACAATTAAATTTCCTTTTTTTTTTGTTAATCTACATACTTTGCTGAGTTTTTTATGCCTTCTAAAAGAGCAATAGAATTAAATTTACTTGAGTTTCCGTGATTGTGGATGTGCATTGAACCAATTTGACTTGTAGGCCATTACAAAACCTTATCATTGTGGCATTTCATTAATCAAGCATTGTTATCATCATCATCATCATCGTCTCAAACTATAGACGACCCACCACAGAACAAAGGTCTCTCAGAAGTAAATTAAATTTGCATGATGGAGTGTTTACATTTTTATGTATTTCAGTTACTAGTAGAATTGTAGGATAAAATTGCGACTGTGTATAAACTACTTCCTCTGATGTTTCATTTGGCACAGACTAAAAGTATTATTCTTTTTATTTCCAGCAAGCAGACCAGCATTGAAATTGAACAGCTGAACGCTCGCGTTGTCGAGGCCGAGACGAAGTTGAAGACCGAGGTCACTCGCATCAAGAAGAAGCTGCAGATCCAGATCACTGAGCTGGAGCTCAGCCTGGATGTCGCCAACAAGACCAACATCGATCTGCAGAAGACCATCAAGAAACAGTCGCTGCAGGTAAGAGGATCAAAATTCACTTTCCTTTTTTAGTCATCATCCTCATTACCTCCACAATAAATATTGAGCAGAGTTTTTAGTTATGAGAACTAATGATGGTACCGATGCTAAATCTGGTCTTATCAAAGTTTTTACGGCTTGTCAATCCGACATAGTGACACCATGGGTATTATTCTTAAGCTGTAACAAAGAAAAAAACTCTTCTAATTTGCTATCCTCTGACAAATTCGTCGTCAGTTGAGGTAGCAAACCTTCATGACTTCGGGGCTTTCTCAGTGTTGTCCACCTTTCACACGGCAGTGCGGCAGTCTGGAATTAAGTAGCAGTTAGCAATAGATAACGCTGCTGATCTCTCAAAAATCTTTAAGAACAAGATCAAGATAAACGATTTTTAGTCCTGAAAACCAGAACTAGTTTTGTTATTAAATTCGATGTTTATTTTCTTTTGAAATAAATAAATAAATAATTGATTGAGATAGCAGAGTAACGTCACAGATTCCTATTGCTATACAAGATCCAGTCACCAGCACCAAATATCTGACACAGCAAAGCGTGCATAAATACTCATACGACTCTATTTCAAGGGCCATAGGTGTATTGTCAGATATTTTCGCATGCTCAGCTGTGAAAGATATTAGGTAATGCAGGTGACTGTACAACGCTTCGTAGCACACTGAATGGTGGTATTATTCATTGACAACATTCCTTCCCAAAATAACGAGTTTTTTTGGAAAATACTGACGCTCTGCCTTCTTCCACAGTTGACTGAGATCCAGACCCACTACGATGAGGTCCAGAGGCAGTTGCAGGTGACGCTCGACCAGTACGGCGTCGCGCAGCGCAGGATACAGTCCCTCACCGGAGAGGTTGAGGAGATCCGCGGCAACTACGAACAGGTAAGTAATAAAATACCCTCGTTCGGACAGTCGAGTAAAATGGGAAAACACATTAGCCTTTACTATTATCATTAAATACCAAAAAATACATTGTCCTTTTCATAAACTTTTATTAAAAAAAACGTTAAATACGACATACTTCTAAATCTACTTCACTATTAGCCCTTGGGACTTATCTTCACTCGTTTCGTTCGGCGTTACGGCTTGAAGGCCATCAACAAAGTTTGGCCAGAAACTATTGCAGCGACAGGAGTGCCTACTGATGCATTATCTAAGCCATATGCAAGGGCATCGATGTCGACTATCCTACTCCGCAACTTTGTCTCTCGAGGTTGATTCTGTATTTCACATTTCATCTGTATCCCTCAGGCCCTCCGCGCTAAGCGCAGCGTCGAGCAATCCTACGAGGAAGCCACGACCCGCATCAACGAGCTCACCGTCATCAACGTAAACCTGTCCAGCAGCAAGGCCAAGATCGAGCAGGAACTGGCCGCCGTCGCCTCTGATTACGACGAGATCACCCGCGAACTGCGTGTCGCCGATGAGAGATACCAGCGCGTCCAGGTGAGTGAGATCTTCGTTCTTAACTACCATTATGTATGAATAAATGATGGCTTTTCTTTAATCTCAATTCAGTTCAATTCTTGAAAGTATGGCTCCGTCGATACTATCGATGATTACCCCAATGTTGAGGTTGAAAAAGACTGTCGCTTAGCCATTGTTTGGTAGCTTCAGTGTGCGATACTCGGATGAGAACGTAAAAAAGGCAATTTTTTTAATCTTATTAATGAGAGTTTCTTGACAGGTGAAATATCTTGAACATGAAACTACCGTGAGATTCACTCATATTAAATATAATGACCCGGATAACTCACGTCTTAAATCGCGAAGATCGCTTAGGTGAAATATCGCTAGATGGCGTTGGTATTGATGTTGGACCTGTAACGTCCTTGCTGGCGATTGGCTCATTTAATTATTGACCAATCATAAACGAGATGCAAATGTCAAAGTGTCAAACGAACCTCACGATACTAGAGCCAACTAAATAGCTTGTCACAGTAACCCTCATTGCTGCGATATGGTTTTAATTCTAGCAATAATTCCTGAGACAGCGTGTTGAATTCCACATTAATTGCATACACAGTTGAACCATACATTAATTGCTAAAATAGGGTCTGCAATAATTAATAGGGTACTTACTTGTGTATTTGGTAAACTCGTCGTTTCATGTAAAAATGCGCAATGATCTGTTCGATTCCCAGCGCCAGTATTATTTTCCATCGATCTCGATCCTTGTTTTAAAAAATAAGCATGGAAACAACAACGTATCTTTGTTCTCTGATTAACGGTTCCTGTATTCGGAGACAAATTTACTGAAACAGAGTCTTTGAATATATTTTCCTCTCTTTCTAGACTGAGCTGAAGCACACCGTGGAGATCCTGCACGAGGAGCAGGAGAGGATCGTCAAGATCGAGGCCGTCAAGAAGTCACTCGAAATCGAAGTCAAGGTAAAGTCGCAAACGCCTACGGCAGTTATGAGCAATATTCCCTCAAAATCCGTACCAATGAATGCAAGGAGCCAGTGACTTGTTCCGCTAATACCTACCTTAAAGTTATGTTTAATGTTTACATTGTTGTTGTTTAATGTGTACTATTAAAGTAATAGGAGTGTAACCTAAATCATACATACCTATGAACGAAATCTGCGCTACAGCAGCGCGGCTCTGGTTTATAAATAAATACCTATTTAATATCAAGTTTAACTCACGATCTTCAATTGGCTTTGTCAATTTGGATACAAAAGATATTATTCAGATAGTTATAAGGCTAATTTAGAATTACACTAAGGGGATGTTTCACCACCCATTGATTAATTTTATTTGACGGATAAATTTGATGCCGTCTCCGTCTATTCGAACAAAATACGCAGAGACGGCATCACATTTATCCGTGAAAAAAATTTGATTAATGGATGGTGAAGCAGGGGTAAGTCTCTTGCCTGCATTTTTTCTAGTCTCGTGTGTTGTAAGAATTATTAATTTCAGAGATTAAAATAAAATCAGAAAAGATAGCTTTAAATTTTGCACTGGTCCATGTAAAAAGAATATTAGGGATATAACCGCTGAAATCCAAGAATAAAAATCTCATGCTTAATCATCTTTAACTAGCTACTCTTCATGATTTCCAGAACATGTCTGTCCGCCTGGAGGAAGTTGAAGCCAACGCCATCGTGGGTGGCAAGCGCATCATCAGCAAACTGGAAGCTCGCATGAAGGATATGGAGCTGGAGATTGATGAGGAGAAGAGGAGGCACGCAGAGACCATCAAGATCCTGCGTAAGAAGGAACGCCAGCTTAAGGAGGTCATCATTCAGTGCGAAGAGGACCAGAAGAACATCCAACTGCTACAGGACTCTTTGGAAAAGACCACCCAGAAGGTCAACATCTACAAGAGGCAGTTGACGGAACAGGTACGCAAAATCAATTATCAGTTCCAAGCATTGCTCGCCCAACGTATTGGGATCACAATCTAGCGCGGAAATGCAGCCAGCCTTACGGGCACTCTTCCGCAGGGACGAGACTTGGGCCAATTGTATTTATAGTAATGTTATATTTAGAATAGCTTTTAGTTCAATTGTATCTTTTAGTAAAAGGTTGCCTTAATATGTGTATTATAGAATGAATCAAGAGCCAAAATGCTCGTGAAACTTACAGGCATTGGAAATGGTTCCAATGTGAAAGACATCTTTTCGGCAGCTATCCTTTCCGGACACCGAATTCTTGAATCATGGATGTTCTTTATGGACCTTTGTCTTATTTACGTTTTTGGAACTAAAATAAATTAGTGAGAACTCAAGGTTTAGGAACTCATAGTACCTACACCTTTGTTTATCTGATCGCTATTTATTTAGCAGGATTTTAAGCCGTTGATTTTTTTTTAATAGATGTCATTCTATGAAGCCCTACTAGACCCAAGAATCCAATGAAAGATCCATTAGGTACAAGTTATCTATTCAAATGATGCCATTTCCTAAAATTCTAGTAGAGTCATAAACTGAATAACTATAATAAAGTCTAACTGTGCCCATGAAAATTATTTTTTAAAACCATTTGCAGGAGGGCATGTCCCAGCAGTCCGTGACGCGGGTACGACGATTCCAGCGCGAGCTGGAGGCAGCCGAAGACCGCGCCGACGTCGCCGAGAGCAACCTCACTCTCATCCGCGCCAAGCACCGCACCTTCGTCACCACCTCCACCGTTCCCGGCTCCCAGGTCTACCTGGTCCAGGAATCCCGCGCCCTCAGCTCAGAGTGAAGCGCTCGCGCACAGCGCTCCGGTCGGGTTAAGCCTAGTCGTTCGTTAAGTGATGTCTCGTAAGAACAAGAGATGGCGCTGGCGCGTGTCGCATCAACGCCATCTCTTGCCTGCCGCCGGGACGCGCGCTCCGCGCATGTGCTCGCCCTAACGTGTCTCAGTACATCAGCCAAACGTTGACCGCGCGTCCCCCATTTTTAAATTTTGCTAAATAATACCAAATAAAGGAACCAAATTTCAATATTAAGCTTTTTTTCACTATTTTTCTAATGTAAGGACACCTGCGCTAAAACATTACGCACTCGCGGTGCAGTAGTTTAAAAATAAATGAATTATTTTATATTATTATTTATTAATGGTGCAATGCATACTGTACGTTTGTAACTGTAACTTGTAATAATTAAAAATAAACGCTATTTATGTTATAGAAACAAAAAAAGCAATAAAAGTTCAAAACGGCTTGGATTTTTATTTATTTTTTGGGTTACTTGTCGTTTTTATTTAAAAACAATAGAAGTAAGCTCAGACAGATTAAATATAACATTATAGCAAATGGTATGTTTTCCTTGCATTTAATTAGGAAAGTAGTTAGTGATTACATCCTTCCTCATCCTTTCATGCCACAACCTTCGTGATCACTACTAGTTATTTAGAGATTGTTTCCTACCTATTCGGTTCTACCAAAATAAATTTACAAAAGCTCAATTGATCAATGCGAATGATTGCGATGGTCTCATTATCTTCTACGCTCTTTTGCGTTTTCTTTTTAGTTCTGCGATCTGGACGGTAACAATTGGAGAAACGACTATTTAATCATATTATTTTAATTTCACAATCATACTTTAGTCGAATTTGTTTCTTCACCATATCGACGTTCTTTAATTTGAATGACCATAGTGAACTGTGATTTACGTCACTTGTTTTCCAATTCAGTACTACTTTATCTTCATTCTATCAATTTTCTATAAAATCAGTCTCTACACCGAAAGTGGCTAAAGACATCTTTGGTATAAAATAATTAATGACATAACACTAAGAATCATTTAATTTTTCGGCGCAACAAATTTTTTTAATTTAAAGTAAAACTTATGATGCAAAATTTAATTTTTTTTATTAGTCTTTAAAAAAACTTAAATGTGGGAAGCTAAATCACTTAATGCAGCATCACTTTCCTAGGCATACTTATCGTAATGTTACCTTTCATGAATTGGCTAAGACATCCGCCATATCGTTCACTCACCGTTTAACGATTTGCCTTGTGACGTTTAGGCAAATCATGAAAGTCGTAGGCATATCTTGAAACGACGCCATTTCATGATTTGGCCACTAGGCTCGGTTCTGACACTTCTTGACATAGAAGTTTTATCATTTTAAGTCGTTGGGATTAAGCAATGATAAGGCTTCTCATTCACAGAGCAAACAGCTATTACCTTAATCCACATCTGAAAACTATAGTTGGTAAGTGATTTTAGACTATTTTATCTATATACAAAAACGTACAATTCATATCTAAGCAAAAGTATTACGAATATCTATAGATTTGGGTGAAATTAGTCATTCCATTGACCTTTATCGTGTATTAAAAATGCATTGTTTGTAAAATATCATTGCAATTCGATGTTTGGTATATAGAAACATCATTTTCTTAAATTTATAAACTTAATTTATAAATTCTAATGAGTAAAATTGCCTTAAACTAAATTTCATTTTTCCTGTGCTAAAGGATAGAAGAAACTAGTATGTGTCATTAGTAAAGGAAGATCGTATAAAAGAAGAAGTAAATACTAGCAATTGCCCGCTTTGCGCCCCTCGGGAACTGTGCATTTTTCCGGGCTAAAAGTAGCCTATGTCACTCTCGGGCCCATAAACTATCTCTATTCAAAAATCACGTCGATCCGTCGCTCCGTTACGGCGTGAAACACGGACAAACATACAAACACACTTTCGCATTTATAATATTAGTATAGTATATGGATATATTATTTATACGTAACGAAAAAGAAGTTATTTAGGGATTTTTATTAGCATACTTTCTGGCAGGCGCTATCTATTTCGTTATTTGCGCAGAGGAGTTTTCAAACTGGCCGCTTTACCCACGTTGAATGGCGATAGACAATCTTTGCACCAGGGTACGAAACCCGCGCCGGGCGTGAGACCCCCTTCCCGTAATTCGGACGTCCCACTTCCCGAATGTAAACAATAGCCGAATAATCTCCCCGTTTTTTTGACCGCAAAATCCACCGCGGATTGCCGCGGAGTGTTCAGCTGAGGTGCAAGGCGGGCGAAAGTACGACGCACGTAACGTCCGACAGCAAACACTTCCCGTTCTGCCATGGCACTAAAGTTAAGCCATCTGGCCTTTTGCTGTCGGTTCGACAGAGGACCGCAGGCTCCAGAACGCAGAGAATGTTGGCGGATATTAAAGCCCTCTTCAGTATGTCAAAGAGAGCATAGCGGGCGCGGAAATTTTCCTGAACACCGACAAGAACTCAACGCGTGAAATGGCCAGGGTGCGGGGTACCGGTGGCTAGGTATAACAACTTTAGATATATTATTGGTCGATAAACGTTCAGTGGTGGTATAATGAATTATTGCGTTATAATCTGGAATACGTAAATACTATTATTATTAATAATGTGTTGTGCCAAAAAGTAGGTTAGGTTAGAACTGCGACCCTATCAAGAAACGAAACTGCCTGAAAACTAGGATAGGTTAGAATTGCAACTCCAACGATTTCATAGAGAAAAATAAATTTTATCTACACATTATACTAATAAATACATAATACTTATAGCATAATATTGTGAAATTATGTGTTATTTGTTATACCGACCATCTTAAGTCCTGATGGCCATTTGCTTCCACCATGGAGCCGCAGATGCACTTATGAGGCACACAAACATCGCAGCCAGGCGGAGAGCTACTGCCACCCACAATGAGCCGTTGTCCAGAAGTATTCCCAAATGAGGAGCAAGCAAAGCCCATAACCACGCTCCCGCTTTGATTTTTGATACAGACTTCAGCCCGGCTAAATCCACTCTAGTGGCACACCCACCCACAAGTGCCAGAGCGTCTCTAGCCCCCACGACATCCAAACTCGTTATATCAGCGGAGCCCGAGGCAGCGACGCTATTAGGTGTCGAGCCGTCCACCTCGCCAGTGCACCATGCACAGACGGAATGGTAACCCCATCTTCATGAGAATTTTTAATTTTAAGAGACAAGGCCACTATAATAACTCCATGTACTGATGTGAGGAAGACTGGCGAACCCACATTCTCCACACGCCGCAAACTGAGACCAAACTTGAACATTGGACTTGGTTGAATTTAGTAGTGACGGGCAGGCTTCCTCCAGGTCGCATTCTGTCCTTAAGACTATCGAGTCCAAAGTATATGAGGCCGGTGTGTGGGGGGCGTTCGCGTGTTAATGTCAGATGACTCGGTAGCACCTCCGGTCTTGAGACGCTTGTGTTCTTGCGTACGAAGCATCCTCCNACGAAGATTTACGTGTAGGTAATCATGGGTCATCAACTTTAATATCTGGTTGTATTGTATATTTTTCCAAAATGTTCTATTTGAAGTGAGTATTATGAACAGTTTCACTAATTGACTGTAATTCCGTTAGCCTTCCGTTTTAAATTGGACTTTTATGACTGTGAAAAAAGAAAAATGGCGTAGTTTGAACCATTAGAGCTGGCAATTGAAATCATATAAATGCCCATGGGAATTTTTAAATTAACATCATGTTACATTTACGGGCATAATAAAAAATAATCTATCTAAAGTTTCCCTTCAGTGCTGGAAAGATATATCATACTTATATTAACTTAATCAATATGCCTTACGGTGTCTAAGACATGACGACCGATGGCCAAGTGGTTAGAGAGAACCTGGACTACGAAGCTTAGGTCCCAGGGTTCGATTCCCGCCGGGCAGATATGTATGAACTAATACGAATGTTTTTCTCGGTCTTGATGTTTATATTAAGATGTATTTATCTATTCGTCGCTCGCAGGCAAAAGTACTAAAGCGACACTTTGGCTAAAATGAGTTATGCATATCACCAGAATCAGCAAATTTTCTGCATCGAACTGTCTAGGTTTCAAAGCGATTGGAGCAAAAATTAACTTTTTTTTGGCGCTTTAGTCTTTCAAAAAACGCTTAAATTGGGAAGCAAAACTTAATGCAGCATCACTTTCATTATTTTCATTTAGTACTGTTACCTTTTTTGCCATTTTTCGATTAACTGTCGTTCAGTCTTTGCCATTTTTCTTAGTTTGCAAATGTTGGACGTTTAGTATTTTGTGCAAAAAAAAAGAAATACCTTTGTCACTTCAGTAATTATGCCCTCCCCCGAGTTGAAGTTTATACACCTTTAGATCGTTTGGTGTATTGATAAGAATTCATTTATAAGAATTTACTATTTGTTCTTAAAAACTAAAACATACGTTTGGCATTTTAGCCATTTTAACATATACAAAAGCATACATTCAAACAGGATTAGCAAAAAACTTCACGAATATTATAGATTTGGTGAAATTAGTCATTACTCTTGACCTTTATCGTGTATTAAAAAAGTGTTTAGTATATATACGTTGTAAAATATCATTGCATTCGATGTTTGGTATATAGAAACATCATATTTTCTTAAGATTATAACTTTATTTATAAATTATAATGATTATTATTCCTTAAAACTTTAAGTTCTTTTTATTTGCCAAAGGATAAAGAAAAATAGTGTGTATGTATGTAAACTCTTAATTGTACAAAAGAAAAGAAACACACACAATTGACAAACTTTGAGATACTTGTACAAGGCGGACTTATCCCTTTAAGGGATCTCTCCCAGGCAACCTCAATAGTAAATCTATTTCAAAATTTTGTAGTTATAATTTTATCGCTACGGTTCTGTTTGCATCGAATAAAGATGATGTTCGGCCCTAAGTATTTGAAATTTAGAGTTAGAAGTTTTAATTTGTTTATTAATGTTACATAAATAGCTTAAGTTTAGTCCAGAAGCCCCCTCGAGTTGTCCCTAGTGCAAAGTAGCCATCAAACTGGCCGCATTACCACGTTTAATGGCGATAGACAATCTTTGCACCAGGGAACGAATCCGCGCGGGCGTGAGCGTAGACCCCCTTTCCGTAATTCGACGTCCACTTCCCGAATGTAAACAATCACCTCAAACGCAAGAGGAACAAAAAATAGTGCCGAATAATTCTGCGTTTTTTGACCGCAAAATCCACCGCGGATTGCCGCGGACTATTCAGCTGAGGTGCGAGGCGGCGAAAGTACTAACGCACGTAACGTCCGACAGCAAACACTTCCCGTTCTGCCACGCACTAAAGTTAAGCCATCTGCCTTTTGCTTCTGTCGTTTGACAGAGGACCGGAGGCTCCAGAACGCAGAGGATGTTGGCGGATATTAAAGCCCTCTTCAGTATGTCAAAGAGAGCGTAGTAGCGCGGAAATTTTCCTGAACACCACAAGAACTCAACGCGTGAATGGCCAGGTGCGTACCGGTGGCTAGTTATAACAACTTTAGATATATTATTGGAGATATAACTTTCAGTGGGTATAATGAATTATTGGTATAATCTGGAATACGTAATACTATTATAATAAAATGTGTTATGCCAAAAAAGTAGTTAGGTTAGAACTGCGACCCTATCAAGAAACGAAACTGCCTGAAAACTAGGTTAGGTAGAATTGCAACTCCAACGATTCATAAAGAAAACTAAATTATATCTACACATTATACTACTAAATACTTATAGCATAATATTGTGAAATTATGTGTTATTTGTTATACCGATCATCTTAACCCTGATGGCCATTTGCTTCCACCATGGAGCCGCAGATGCATTTATGAGGCACACAAACATCGCAGCCCAGCGCGAGAGCTACTGCCACCCACAATGAGTCGTTGCCAGAAGTATTTCTAAATAAGGAGCAAGCAAAACCCATAACCACGCTCCCGCTTTGATTTTTGATACCGACTTCAGCCTGGCTAAATCCACCCTAGTGGCACAACCCACCCACAAGCCAGAGCGTCTCTAGCCCCCACGTCATCCCAAACTCGTTATATCAGCGGAGCCCGAGGCAGCGACCTATTAGTGTCGAGCCGTCCACCTCGCCAGTGCACCATGCACAAACGGAATGGTAACCCGATGGGGTTTCATGAGAATTTTTAATTTTAAGAGACAAGGCCACTATAATAACTCCATGTGCTGATGCGAGGAAGACTGGCAAGCCCACATTCTCCACACGCCGCAAACTGAGACCAAACTTGAACATGGGACTTGGTTGAATTTAGTAGTGACGGCAGGCTTCCTCCAGGTCGCATTCTGTCCTTAAGACTATAGAGTCCAAAGTATATGAGGCCGTGTGTGGGGGCCGTTCGCCTGATGACTCGGTAGCACCTCCGGGTCTTGAGACGCTTGTGTTCGAAGCATCCTCCCGCGTCCCGCACGTTAAATTTCCTCGGGAGCCGATCGGTCCATTCAAGCCTTGCCGGTAAACTTGGAGGATGTGGTGCGAGCACTAGGGTCATTCCATAATGGGTCAGCCGTGGCTTAGACGGAATTCGACCAGCTCATTTTCAGCTGGGTTTTGGAACACTGAGGTCACGATCCACAACACGCACTTTCGTCACGGAACCCGGAAATCCAGACTGTGTCGTCTTGAAGTAGGATCTCAAGAACGTGTCCAATACTGGCGAGAGGGATGTTCTGTTGGCGAAGTGAAAAATACATTCCCACCCTGTACCTTTTTACACCAGTCTATCATTCTTCTTCTAACCTTGTCTACGGCGATTCTAAAATTCTTTCGCAGGTGGGTGCGCAGTAGGGAGATCAGCTTGGACCGCTCACCTTCAGTCTTACTATTCATGAAGCACTGTCGTCTCGAAAATCACCTCTTAATATTTGGTATTTACTCGTAGATGATGATGGCACCTAAGGAGCCTAAGTCGTAAAGCAGGACTTGGCTTTCCTTATCCCCCCCCCCCTTGAGAGGTATAGGACTGAAGGCGAATATGGACAGATTTAACCCCGCCTGTTCTCCTTCTTTAACTTCTTGAAGTCTTTCTTCCTGGTCTCAAAGGGCTTTTACACGAAACCTTTACCCTCTTGGTTCTTCTATTTTCCAAGAGGCCATTTCTAGTGCACTAGAGACCAGGAAGCGTCTATTTTGCTCGCCCAGGAACGTTTGAAGAGTATTAATACCCATCTCGTCTTGACTCTGTTACGAATGTGTTTCGCAGTTCCTAAAATAACCTATTTTTTGAAAACCACTCCAATGGTTTGTTCGGGTAAAAACTTCTTCTTTTGACGTCACGTTGAGAGATACAAAGGAGACTGTATTGAACGTGTCCCTTGCGGATGAGAGCAATGGGTGTCCAGCGTCCTTGCCCATATGTAACGGTGGTCTCGGTTTGCGGCGTACGGCGATTGGGCTTGCCAGCGTTCCTCGGATCGGCACATGGAGTTGGTGGCCTTATCTCCTAAATTTTTAAATCTCATAAAGGTTACCAATACCATTTCGTATGTGGATGATGCACTGGCGAGCCAAATGAGACTGGCGTCACTGCACGGGGCTCCGCAGATATAATGAGTTTGGATGACGAGGGGCTAGGACGCTCTAGCACGGCCTTGTGTGTAACCACGGGGTGACCAGCTGAAGTCGGCATCAAAAGTCAAAGCGGGAACGTGGTTATAGGCGTTGTCTGTTCCTTATTTGGGAACAGTCTTGGACAACGACTTATTGCGGGTGGCAGTAGCTCTCCGCCTGGGCTGCGATGTTTGTGTGCCTCATAACTGCAGCTGCGGCTCCATGGTGGAACCGAATGGCCATCAGGGTGTGTTATGACCAGTATAACAACTTTAGATATACTTTCACTAGAATAAAAGATATTTGGCATAAATACCAGTAATTCATTATACCCCACTGAACGTTATATCGAACATAGGTTATATCACATATATTATACCATCAATCAGGCCTACGCGTCTGTTCCAGACGAATTTTGGCGTGTTGCCTGTGCACAACGTCTTTGGTGGCTGACTAGACCGATGCGAGAGCGACATGTCCGTCCACATCTCTGACAAGCGAAGCCTTGGTGTCGTTTCTGTCTCTTTTCAATAAGTGCATTGAGCCAGGCAAGCCTTCATCGCAATACTTGCGGCCCTCCAACACACGTCTGCACCAATCAGTGCATTTTTCCGCAAGCTTTTCTCAGTCTAGGTGGTCAATTTTGAAGACGGCCATATCTCACTTAGCGCAGTCCTTAAATCTCAGCAAAGGTCTCACGACGTTTCATTTGGCATTATACCATATTACTGTTAGGGGCTGTTTCACCATCCATTGATTAGCGTTAACCGACGGTTTAATGTGATGCCGTCTCCGTCTATTGAGTCTATTCGAACAAACAAATAGAGACGGCATCACACCTAACCACCAGTTAACAGTAATCAATGGATGGTGAAACAGCCCCTTAGTATATTAATAGTTTGTACAACAAGTACAACAAGTCCATGATACTGGAATAGTTAGATCATGAGAATATAACAAATGTTGTTGTACCAATAGTGCATTATATTTCTTAATCGTTATATAGACCAATGATATATCTAAAGTTGCTATAGCAACCATGACGCATGAGTTTGTTATTCAGGTTTCTTACTTATTAGTACCTAATAAGTACTATAATGTTGAATGAATGATTTATTTGCATAACATAGAAAAAAAATGTTCTGAAGTTTTAGTTGAAATGCTAATTAAAGTTATTACCTACAGAATAAATTAAGGTTATTTACGTATTATTTCATCCTTAAACCTAAGCGTATGCTGTGTATATACACCAAAAATAGTAGGACAGGATAATGATCAAAATACCTAAAAAAATAATAGTGAAAAAAACCTTTTGTGCATTTTGTTAGAAATCAGATGGTGCCTTTGTGATTAATACCTTATAATATTAATAAAAGTCTAGTGTTAGTAACAGTTAACGTTAAGTTATTGAAATTTTAGCATTGATGATTAATATTTATTATAATTAATTAATATTATTTATATAATTTCTGTTCAGTAGGTACTTTGGAATATTTTTTCCCTTGCAATTTGGTAAATCAGCATTATGAACAGTTTGATAAGAAATAAAATGTGTGTTGTTAGTAAAAACATGCGAAATTTATTGAGACGTAAAATCACATAAGTTAATTTGAAATATGACGTTTGAGGTAAATTTTTACGTTTAGTCTTTTTGCCTGATTGCATTTGCTCGATGACTAGGGGACAATTTACTAAAGCGACACTTATCTCCTAAACCAGTGGATTTTGCTATGAATTATTAAAACCTTATTATAGTCTATTAAATTATGTGTCATATATTCCTGGAAATTTTAAAATTGGTTGTCTGGTTAAAAAGTTATGATTTTTTTTCGTAAAAAAAATACTTTAAATCGCTCTCCTGTAAAGTTGACGAAGTGTCGCTTTAGTACTTTTGCCTGCCGAGCGACGATATAATATTTTCATCCGTTGCCTGGTATGGATATAGTACAAGCTTTAGTTAGTTTGTTACTAGGTCAATTGGTGTCAAGTGACCCATGAGATATATTTATATATTTTTATATAATATAAGTTTCATCTTGTTGCACCAATGAGGGCTATCGTTTTTTTCTCACTAGATGGCGCACTGTTGCGTGAGGTTTTTAAGTATGGCTTTCAAAGTCTGTTATTACGGGCGTGAAAACAAAGTTTAGATTAAAATCATATTTAATACACCTTAAAACTGTACCATAAAATATCGAGCATGCCACAGTTGCATAGTCCCCGTTTTGTTCGAAAAAAAGGGAGGACAAAGTTTCCGAAAGACAAAACTGTCTCAAAACAAGACATTCATTGCCCCGGAACGCATATTAGCCATAATTAATTTCAGATATTGCAAAATATTCACAAAATTATTCTAATTATAAATAAACCCGCGTAGCTCACCCAAAAACTATGAGATTTGACATTTCGGAGACCTCACGCTACACTAGCGCCTCTAGCGGGGAATTCATTCGCGATAGCCCTCATTGACCCGAACCAAATTCGTATATATTCATACAAATATCTGCCCCGGCCGGGAATCGAAACCCGGGACCTCAACTCACCTTATATTGTGACTCAACGAGACTCAACTTATATTATGTTACAGTTAATCCTTAAGATGGTGTTATTGGAATATTTTTGTATTTTTTATTTCAATTCCAGTTTTTTTTGTTACTTTTACGGTCATCCCGTAAAACCCACATCAAAATACAAACTGAATACAGATGCATAGAAAAACCAGAAAAATAAGACCAGCGTTCTTCCGGTTTTTCTATGCATCTGTATGTATTTCAGTTTGTATTTTCGACTTAATCCTTAGTTTATTATGTACTGCTTAACTGACGTACCAACAAATAAAACGATAGAGATATAATCATAAGTTACAAGCCACGATCTGAATTACAGCCGTAACTAGGCAAGTTAATGGGTTGCACTAACGACCAGTTGCATAGGTGGTGTAGTAAACTATTGGTTTAATTACGGAAGTCGGTTTTGACATTATGTTAATTATCATCGTAATATTAAGGTAATATCTTTGAGCGTTTATTAATAAAAGTATTGTAGCAGTGTGTGGGGGTTTTCAGATAAAAATGTACCCGTTTTACCTTAATTATCCTTAATTTTGCATACAAAATGTATTAGTCAGTTTTGTCCATACAACATGGAAGGTTAACTGCGTCACAAAACTGACAGATAAAAGTGGGACACTTTTTTTATTGCTTAAATCGATAGTGCTCGTTATTCTGAGTAGAAATAACCCAAAATTTGTAAGGTTTAAAAATAGTACCGGGTACACTTTTTTCTGAAAATGCCCGTGTACTAGTTTAATAGCTACTGCTAAAATATGAATATGTGATGATAAATTAATAATCACAAGTTTTATACAATACAATACAATTATTCTTTATTGAGTACCATAAATAAGTACAAGAAATTAATATACAAAGACAAAATGAAGGGGTTTTTCGTCAACTATTATTAGGTAAGTTGTAAAGCCTACCTAGAGCTGTGATAGTTTCAATAGTAAAGAATTAAAAATTAAACGTGTACCGCTATCTGGTATAAGATGACCCCGCTCTGCAATTATTTTACTTAGAATCAGGGCTCTACATTGCTACTGTACCTACAGTCAAATTAAGGCCTCCGCGAGGTCGCGCGCGTCACGCACAGTCTTTTACAGTTTTCGATGACCGGATACTCTAGTAGTGAGATAACTACGAAGTTTAAGGTCCTGGGTTCGATCCCCGGTCGGGGCAAACTATTTGTATGAAAAAAAAATTGCTTATTATCGAGTTATGGAGGACTAAGGGCTATTATGTATCAAAATATATATTTATCGATACTAGCCTAGCACCCATAATATAAGCTTGGGCGTGGCATGATGTTTTTTATTTAGTTATTTGGGCTACGAAACCCTTCATCATCATCCCAGCCTATATACGTCCCACTGCAGGGCACAGGCCTCCTCTCGGAATGAGAGGGCTTGGGCAGTAGTTCCCACGCGGGCCCAGTGCGGATTGGGAACTTCACTCACACCGTTGAATTGCCAAAACACACACAAATTGCTTAGGCAAGGTTCCGAAGACGCGGCAACGGTCTCTCTCTGAATAGCTGAGGTCCCCTGTGAAGTCTACTAACTTCTTTGTCATTTATTTCCTCATAACTACTTAGAGCTTTAATTTTACTACAATATTTAGCATTGTTGCCAAAATTACATAAATGATGCCAAATTTCAGCTCAATTGGATACATAAAACTGGTCGGAAAATTGTGTGTAAATTCTGAAACCTTTACGAACTTAGGAAAGGAACGTTGCAAGTTGTTAAAGCTTGTAAATAATAATAAGAGATCCAGCCTCGTTCAAATGATTGATCAAAGTTCCATAATAAATAAAGATTAGAAAAAAAAGTTTGAATTATTTTTGCAAGAACGAACCACTATGTATGTAACCATCAAACATCGATATTTTAAGCTAAATGATTTCCCTGACTGACTACCTATGCTATTGTCGTTGTGTCACAATCTCATACCGTTTGCTCTGAATTCAATCAAAACACCCTAAACGATATAGAATTACGTAATAATTATACTAAGTAGCAAAATGTGATAACATTTATATTTTTTTGTCTTGACCCAATAATCGTCACGAATTGAAGGCCATTTAATGAAACGAAACAATAAAATCTTTATACACTTAACTGTACATTGTTGTGTGCGCTCTCTCTGTTACACGTTTGAAGAGTAAACGAGAGAGCATGAGTGCAAGTGAACGAAAGATTGCTTTTAAATAAGTGTGACCTTGCTCTGCTATAGTTCGTTAGCCAGCATCTCACCTGTTTCAGTTGTTTTGTATTTTTGACCTTAATATTGTAGTTAAAGAGTTTGGTTTACAATAAATATATCTATATAACCGCTGTACTGCTTTTACGACTTTGTATCTATTAATTTAAGGTATAGAATAATGAAATGTGATTAAATTTTTATGAGCAAACAAAATATTAAGAAAATATTGCAACAAAAGCAGTATCCATATCCATATTATCTTCCAAGATGGCTACACTGTTTCCTTTAAGTAACTGTGATACAGTCTATATTTCCCAACGTGTCTTTATTAAATTAAATTGTTTTATAAAAACTATCGAGAAAATCTTTTTATCTACAGTTTTTGTCACTGAATTTCAGAGGTCACTATCAAAATCTTAGGGGAAAAGAGCAGAGAGCCCGGAGAGAATGATCGTAATTGAGATCAATGTTAGCGAGCTGGAGACAGATCTGCCGGATAGACCAAACAAATGAGGAAGTCCAGGTCTCCGAAATTTAGCTTCATCATCAGAACCGCCATGGACAGAAGCCGATTGAAACAAATCATTCATTCCAACTGTACCACCTGTTGATCACAACGATCCTTAGTCATTAGGGAACTCTGTCTAGAGATAAAAAAATATTTTGATAGCTAGTAAAAAGTATATCGATTGATTCATCATCATCATCATCAGCCAAAAGACGTCCACTGCTAAACAAGGGTCTCCCAACCTTAGAACGCCATAATGAACGACAACTCGCCACTTGCATCCACTCATTGCCCGCAACTCTCAATGTTGTCAGTCCTGATGCACTGATCCTAGTACACTGATGGGCAAAGTACGGCCCGCGCGGGCCAACTCCGGCCCGCCAAGGAATTTAAATCAGCCCGCCGACTTACCTTCGAAATTAATAGTACCCATATGGCCCGCAATATCCTTCTTCTTAAATTTAAGAGCTATACTGTTGTCGGTGGAGTAATCGCCACTCCGCACGGTCTTTGGCCAGCTGTTTGACTTCCTGATACGACACGACACCCACCCTTTCCTTCACCTGGTCAAAATAGGTCAATGAGTGTGAGTTCAGCCAACGCTTCGTCTTCATTGCTAGATTGGTGGTATCAAATGGGAGTGAATGCGTAAACAATTACACAACAGTGCCCTTCTTCCAGCTGATGATGATGATGTAGATGATTTTCACGGGTGTGATTTCTGCTGGCATAAGAAAGAAAACAAAACAATTATTTATGAAACGCCTTTTTGGACAATGGTGTCATTAAACGGTTAATAAGCATTCTGTATTGTAATGTATGCAGTCGCAGACAAGATCGGGGAACGTAACCATATGGCGCGCGAACCACTACCAGTTAGGTAAATGAATTACATAATATTAAGAATAAATTAAGCAACTACATTACAGTTGTACTAGGCTACTAGTTAATAAAACCCTAAATCGTGGTTTGTTTATTGTTCTATGCAGCGTTTAATCTACAGTGCTTTCATTCTAGCATGGTGCGGGTGACACTAGATGCACGTTTCGTTTCACTCAAAAAAGTTGCTGCGGTCTAAATATATGGAAGTATATTTTAGTTGTAGCCTGAATATGACTGGCGTAAAATATTTGAACATAAGAACTATGTATACGAGATAAATTTAAGCTATCAGATTTTTATAATAAATTAATTAAATTCAAAGCACAATTAAGTGAAGAAACGTAATATGCATGTAACGTAACACCAGAGGCTCGTTTAGTGATGGGACCTAATGGATCTTGAGTTATATTGGTACTTATTAATTGGTAATAACGAATATTCTTACAAACTCCGTTTAGTCTTACTTAAGTGGCAAATAATATTCCAACCTAGAATTTCATTAATATTCTCATCAAAATTAGCATAATAATCGGATTAATGATGACATTAATTATGATCAAGATTTTAAATTATTAGTTCTATTGACTCAAGTTTCGACAGTTTGACTCTCTAGTCTTGTAATATTGACAGCTGTCATCCGCACCATGCTACAATGAAAGTACTGTAGAGAAAAAATATTTGAATCATCAACATTTTCAATGAAACCGATTTCGAGATATGACACTCGCAAAAGTTCGTAAAGCAGCAAAAGTGCGCAACATCACCATCAATACACAAATCAGTGCCAGTTTTAGATAGTAACTAGCCGCTACCCGCGGCTCCGTCTGCGCAGAATTCGTTTTTCGCTATCCCGCGGGAACTATGAAATTTTCCGGGATAAAAACTATCCTTCCGGAATATCCTTTCGGAAGGATCTCCGGGACTCATACTGTTTATATACTGAATTTCATCTAAATCGGTTCAGTGGTTTAAACGTGAAGAGGTAACAAATAAACAAACAGACAAGCAAACTTTCGCATTTATAATATTAGTGGGATTTTACTTAATGTTAATCCATAAATCGATATTTTGGTCTGCTTTGACATCGCTAACCGTTTCTCCGGCATCCACTGATTCGCTGAGTACCCATCACTACGAGTGAGCCACTTAAACCATAGAGATAAGTAACATCTAGTTTCAACATTGCCTTTATAAAATACAAAACAAAACAACCACACCATGACGATGCCCATCTACGCTCGCCGCAACTGCAACGTTGAATGTCAATGTTACAAAACAAATGAAGACATAATGATGTCAGATGCAACGCCGAGATGTAATAAAGACTGATTATAATGGTGTTACACGTTCGTGTTGCAAATATCGAATGTCTGTATGAATATAACACACACAAAGAATTGGTGTGTGTTGATAGGTTTCAGTTGTTTTGTTTTGTAGTAACATTTTTGTGAGTGCCTTCAATTGTTTTTGTTTTATTATTCTCAATTATTCTCTCTTGTCCCTTTTGTGCATAAAAGGTATACACCCAGAATATAACAAAAACAAATTCAAAGATTGTAAATGTTATAGTGTAAGAGTTCCCTCAATTTCTCCCCGCACTCCTTGGCTAGCTGGCCACGATACCACCTCAAAAGTAGGTATACCTTTTTAAACAAAAAACAAATTTTCGGATCGGGACCAAACATGAAAAATTAACTAATAACCTCCTTTTTTTGAACACGATTAAAAAAAGCATAAAAGTATCTAAAATATTGCTAATTGGTGTCAATTGTGCCATGATATTTATTTATTTATTTAAATCATAACAGCAGCATACGCCAGTTTTCATATATTATTAGCGATTAAGGCCAGCTCACACGAACTGTTACACTTCCCCTTTACAATCACACTTCTTACGCCGTGTGACACCGACCTTATTGGAACATTTAGTAGCATATCACGTATTATTGTTTTGCTAAAAAGGAAATCTGGCAATGCAGGAATTCAAATAAGATTAGGGCCTGTTTCACCACTAGACGACTTAATTTAAGTGACGGATATCAGCAATGCCGTCTTTGTTTGTTTTGTCCGAATAAACAAAGACGGCATTACTTTTAACTGAAACTTAAAGTTAGTCGACAATGTGTTGAACAGGCCCTAGGTGTTGTTTTGTAATGTATTGTGTCAGTATTCTTGTTTTTAACATTTTGCTCGTAATCTTAACACTTGGTTTGTTCGGTAGACATTTTATCCACGATGGAACACAGAAGATAATTAGGCACTTGTTCTACCGCCAGCGAGGATGCGATTAATTATCGACTATTTTCTCGCTTAAGAATTGGACAAGAGATCTAGGTCCCGTCTTAATAAAAGAGACACTCATAATAATAGTTGAGCGCTGGTTGTTCACACTGCCGGCGAGGACTCTCGCTCCACTAGTTTTTAGCAGCGACAAGAGTTCTTAAAACACAAAACTCCGTCAGCGATGTCTGAACTCATGCCGCGAGCACAAACAGCGGTCATTTTACTCTCCAGTGCACTAGTTCTAAATTCAGTTACTCGAATCGAAATCGAATCGCTTGTCGCACTATACTTACTTATAGCCCAGCTACACAACTAACGATCATTCGTTCTTCTCTTAGTTCTTCTTCTTATAGTTAGTTATAGTTTGTAGCTCTGCTCGCTTCTCGTTTATCGTCGGCGTTGGGACAAGTGCCCAAGGGCGCACTATTAGCTTGACAGTTCATCTAAAAAGAGATAATTACATGATTTCTGATTTGTGTGTACGACTTAATATGCGGTATTAAAATGTTGTTTAGCTGACAATGCAAATAGAGTCAGCAAAAAAGATACTTACCTTAGATAATATCTAACGTAAGTTTTTGTTGCTAGCAATAATTTACAATAATGTATTATACCATGTTGAAGGTGCTTTACTTAATAATAAGTTGGTGTTGGTATATGGTATTTACTTAGATAAGAAATCAATGGCATTATTACAGTTTACGGCAAAGGAAACGGCCGTGTCTCAACAGATGGCGTGATTTCATAAATTCTAATGGTCTCACATTAGCGATTTGCCCAAGCGCTTATAAACGGGGCCTGAGGGCGGGGTGCGGCGCTACTGTTAGCGATTAGATTTTTAGTCCTTCTGCTCCTTATCTAATATTAATTAAATCCTGCTTATATTATAAATGTTGAAGATTGTGTGTTTGTTGACTTTTTCACGCTAAAATTGACAGATTTGGAAGTAGTTTGGTAGGTACAGCTGAACTTCCAAAATAACAGAAAGGCCCCTTTTTATCCTTACTTTTTTACGCGAACCATGTTTAATCCCAAGATCCGATTGATTCATTAACGTCGAACGCTTGGACCTAAAAAGTTGAAATGTTTAACGACGAATCCATATGCGCAACATACATAGTCTTAAGTCCCCATTAACTTTTGAGTCTTACAAAGCATCACCATAAATAACTACAAGTTTATTACCGTTCAGTAGTTCAAAGGAAAATAATTAGTACAGATAGTACCTAATTCGAATATTTATTTCCGTGTCAACGTGTTTCCGTATTAGAAGAGCACTAACTGCAAAGTTGACGGTATAACAATTTTTCCTTTGACTATCAAGGAACGAAAAGAAAATATATATTCAAGTAAAAGAAAAGATCATCATCCCAGCCTACATACGTATACGTCCCACTGCTGGGCACAGGCCTCCCCTCAGAATGAGAGGGCTTGGACCGTAGTTCCCACGCGGGCCCAGTGCGGATTAGGAACTTCACACACACCATTGAATTGCTTCGCAGATTTGTGCAGGTTTCTTCACGATGTTTTCCTTCACCGTAAAGTCGTGGTAAATTTCAAATGTAACTCCGCACATGAATTTCGAAAAACTCAGAGGTTCTCGGAAAGTTACAAATATAACTATTAACCTTTGTTGTTAACCTAGTATTTTACTTGTTTTTGTTGTAATTGTTACAAATTTGTTTGAATTACGTGTGTTGCAAATAATGAAGTTCGATAGCCGCTATCACAGCAACCACACCCTACCAAGCAATAAGGCAAATCTTACACAATAGACCGAGAACAGTCTCGAACGGACACTCGGTACGTTTCTGACACGACGGTAACTATTACAACGTTCTATATTACAGGTATTACGGAACTAGTTTAGAACCTTGCCGCACTAGCGATTTTTGTAGTCAACACTAGTTGTGTATAGTCTCCTGTAGAGTCAAAGTATGAATGTTAAGTCCTCATCTTTTAACCCCTGTTATAAATTTGACGCCAACGTCTGTCTGTCTCTTTGTCTGTCTGTGGATTTCAAACGGATGGACCAATTGCGATACAACTTTTTTAATCGACTGCGGTTTCGTCGGAATGGTTTTTAGCTAATTTTAATTAAATTGTGTCAGCCATTTTTGAGATATTGAACTACGTAATGACTATAGAGAATATTACTGCAATTTTCTTCCATCAGAGTGCAGCACTAGCACAAAACCGTGAACAATTTTCATCAGTATTATTTCAATTACAATTTTGGAAATATCGATTAAATATCGTCACTGTTACTAATAAATAATATCATGTTATCTATAGGTATTGGCATGTATTGATCATGATCTGTCATGGCGATAAAATGTAAATAGAACTGAAGTTGCCATGGAGGTTTGCACTAGTGTCACGTCCTGCGCAGGGCTTTGCTTAATATATTTTTTTTTTTTATTCGACTGGATGGCAAACGAGCAAGTTGGTCTCCTGATGGTAAGAGAGCACCACCGCCCATAAACATCTGCAACACCAGGGGTATTACAAATGCGTTGCCAACCTGGAGGCCTAAGATGGGATACCTCAAGTGCCAGTAATTTCACCGGCTGTCTTACTCTCCACGCCGAAACACAACAGTGCAAGCACTGCTGCTTCACGGCAGGATTAGCGAGCAAGATGGTGGTAGCAATCCGGGCGGACCTTGCACAAGGTCCTACCACCTGCAAATCCGGCAGGACCATTAATACCGGAGGATTTTTCAACTTTTAAAGGTTTTTGACG